>NW_026114480.1:159319-215714 GCF_018139145.2 Gymnogyps californianus | reverse complement strand
CCAATGTGTCCCGTGCAGGTGAGTTTTCTACTAGATTCAGGTCGATTGCTCTTCTGGCCCTGGTGATATACCTGGGGTTTTTTTGAAAGACTAATCTCCTATTGTTTCATCATCTGGATGGGATGTTCTCAGCCAGTGAGAGCCGGTTTAGGTTGGCTCTTCAGGTCTTCAGGTTGACCCTGAGGTAAGCTTCTTAGTGCTAGGCAGTGTTCGTTCCTCTTAAGCAAGTTGTATAGCAGTTAACGCCTTGCCTTTCACAGCGGCTGCGAGGGCCTTGCCTGCCCGTGCTGTGCTGCGCTGCACTCCCTCCCAGCTCCTGGCTTGTCCTCCCTCCTGGCGCAGCCCTGCCCTTGCTGCTCCCCAACAGCCGAGGGCTGCCCCCGCCACCAGCGGGTGCCAAAGAGCCAGAGAAACCCCTCCTCCGTGCCTGGCGCCATTCCTGTCCTGCCCAACACTGCTGGGGGGGAGGTGGTTCCCAGTCGCCCCAGGGCAGGGCTGGCCCATCCGGACTGGGTGGTGGCCAGTCTTAAATGCTGCCAGGTGTCCCAGGAAGGCTCTGGGCAGGCTGAGCTGGTACAGCCTCTTGGTGAGGGTGAGGGACGAGGTGGCAGTGCTGAGGCCTGCATTTTGGGGCTTGTGTTTGCTGGTTCCCTGCCCCATCCACAGGCCAGAGCATGCAGCAAACAGGCAGAGGAGACAAAAGCAAAAGCGGTATGGGGAGGGCTGGGACGTGGGTGGAGATGTGAGCATGGGGAGTGTGGCCCCAGCCTGCCTGCTGCAGGGGCTGTTGCTCAGGGGAAGGTATTTTCACTGCAGATCAAGAGGTCCCTGGCTCAGCTCCAGGTGCCTCGGGGAGGGGGAGGACAAGGGCTGTAGGCAAGGGATTTTACTGTCTCCCTGGGCACCAGGTACAGTGTGGAGCTGAGTCCCATGGCTGCAGCGTGCTCAACTGCAGGGAGCCCAAAAGGGGAGCGTGCCCCGTAGTTGGCAGGATTCGGCCCTGCGCAGGGAAACCCCAATGGATTTCTAGTCCATCGCCTTCACCACTCGGCCACAACTACCTGCTCCAGCCCTCTCTGCCCTGCTCATCACATGCCCTGTGCAATGACACCCGGCTCCCTGGGACTTTCAGGGCAATGCTCCACTCCCAGCGCCTTGTCCTCAGCCGCGCATCTGAGATATCCTGCCACGGGGGGATGGTTTCACTCCCCAGCTGCCATCTCGACCGCTTCCAGGGAAGAAGGGAAGGCAGCTGCGTGGAGACAACGAGGGTGAGGTGGGATATTAGACCCCACTTTGCTTCTCAGTCTGAGGCACTCCAAGCCTGCCGTGAGCACTGGGGTGAGGACACTCCTGCAGGGGAGATGGTGACCTCCTGGCAGCACCTCCAGCCTCTTGGGGACGTAGGGTGGTGTCAACCCTTGAACAAAGACCATGACTGCCGTGCAGGTTGTTGGTGTGTAGGGGGAATGGTTTGTGAGAGTGGGAGAGATCTGTGGAAAGGGTGAGGTAGAGCTGGGCTGAGGAAGAGTGTGGAGGGGCAAAGGGAGAATAAATGGGAGGTGTGGATGACTTAGAGGGAGACTGGAGAGAGCTTGTTTTGGTGGAATAGGTATGTCCAGAGCTTTCTTCCAGCACTAGCAAGCATTGTGAAATTCCTGAGCATGGACCAAAATATTAAACGGGTCCACAAAAGCGATCATTTCCATCACTAGACGAAGGCGGCTCCGATTCCGTTTTGGCTCTGGAGCAGGAAAATGGCGTTTGTGAGTCAGTGTGGAGGGGGTGCATCTGCAGTGCCTGTCTGCATGCAGAGCAAGGGTGGGAGGTGGTCGCAGTCGAGAGGGTGAGCATGAGGAGGGGCTTGAGGAAGTGTGTGTGTGCGGGGCTGGAGGGAGGAGGCCGCCTGTCTGTGAAGGAGGAGCCGGAGGCCGCCAGGCTCTGATCTGGAGGAGCAGGAGGCAGCACTGCACGCAGGTGCGTTAGTGGAATAGTGGCGAGCATAGCTGCCTTCCAAGCAGTTGACCCGGCTTTGATTCCTGGCCAATGCAGACAGACGTCTCTTCAGCCTGGCTCCAGGGTTTCTTCCACCTTCTGCTGGCAGCCTCTCCTGCTCAAAAAATGCCCAGCTTTCCCCTGGGGTTTCAAGGGGAAAGCTGGCATTCTCGCCTCCCTGCAGCCTTGAGTCCAAGTCAGACCAGTGCTTTCTGCCTGTTGGGAGGCCTCCAGGCTTGACTCTTCACTGCAGTGCTGGCACAGGAGCCAGGAGAGAGGCTTTTCAGCCCTGGCACAGAGCTGCTCTCTGCTGCTGCTGCTGCTGCTGCTGCTGCTGCTGCTGCTGCTGCTGCTGGTTGCACCTGGCAAAAAAGCATGCTGCCATGGCAGGGTGCAGATGAAGACCGAGAATGCCTAGGCGGTGGTCAAGGGACAGACTGTGCTTCATGAGGCCAGCTATGCAATTTGGCTGGGGTGGGAGGCGGCCTGTTCCTTATGTGATGCCTCAAAGGCCTGTCTGATCTGAAGTCACACTGGAGACGCTGACCTACCCTGTCCAGGCTCCGGCATTGCAGAGACACCCTGAAGTTTACCGGAGCTGGATGTAACGATGTTCCTGGTAACTAAGAACTGAGACACCCTCATTTCTCTTGCAGCTTATGGCCTGTGGGCCAAGGGAAACACAAGGAGCCTCTCACAAGTAGACTCTACCTCAAGGGGACAAAGCTTCTCAAGTCTCTGATTCCAGGGTTGCTTAAAGAAAAGAGCAATGATGTTCTTTGCTGTGCTGACAGTCAAAAACCAAGCTGGATGGTGGGGTTGAGGGGGGGGTTGTGTTAGCACAGTATTTATAGAGTCCCACTCTGTCATCAGCAGTTCTACAAGTAAGTAGTGAGATAGTTAGGGGGATCGTGATTGCACATGCTCAGGTCCCTACTGAAATGCCCACCCTAACCCCATCTTGCAGTCACACTGCCTACGTCCAGCCAGCAAAAGAAGTTTTTCTCCTTTCCTTCCATACCCATCCCCTGGAGTTTACTCCCACACCACCAATGAAAGAGAGAAGTGCCATGGCTGGTTTTCATATGATTTTGTGAACAACAATTGAGAGGACTGAAAAGTTAATTCAAAAGGCATGTATTAACTTTCAGAATGAACAATTTGGCAACTGGCCCACAGGGCCGTGATCACTAGCTTACAGACACATGCTCAAGGACTCTGAGGCTTTTTGGTGCTCTGCTCTACGTTCAGGGAGCTCTATCCGCAGCTGGCGGTAAGCTCAGGACAGAAGCCAGTGCTCTTCCTTGCAGAGCGGGTAGCTAACTGAGGGGAACAAACCACCACGAGTCTCCAGCTATGCTGCACAAAGTCTTTAATGAGAAGGAGGAAATGCAGTGGCACAGAACAGAGACCAAGAAACACGGCGGCAGGGTTCAGGGAGGCACAGAGAATGGCCCATTTCCCAAGGACAAGCTCCACACACAGCGCTTGCCTTTTCCCATTTGGCTCTACCTGGTGGCAATCGCAGCCCACCAACACAGTACCTAACTCCGGCACCCTCCCCCGTCAGCAGGAGGTTCAGCAAAGCAGAAGAGAACGAGCCCTTTCTCAAGGAGCTCAGAGCAAAGCAGAGTCAGAGAGGCAGGGCGAGGCCTGCAGTGCAGCGAGGAGCAGTGAGCACAGGTCTCCTCCTGCCAGGTGGGACGAGGACACCCAGCCCGTCTGCAAGCCGTCGCTCCTGCTGCTGCAGGGTCCCTGTCTTCCTTCCTGCTCCAAAGGGGATGATCTGCCGGCTTCAGCAGTTCAGACTGCAGCGGGGGGAGGCAGGCACAGCCCTGAGCCCCCCAGACCAAGGGAGCCCCAGAAGAGATGGGAACCCCCCCGGCGCTGAGGGAGCTCCCAACAGCAGCGGACAGAGAGGATCCCACGGCTGTGCTCTGAGGGAAAGAGGTGAGGATGGGGCCCGGCAGGTCACCACCACCGGGAGGCCTCGATGCCACCGTCGAGTCAGCGCAGCGGGCGACACAGGGCTCACTGCAGCTGCTTGCAAGTGGGGTTGGGCCAGAGGTGCCGCAGGGGCATGGGACAGGGTCTGAAGCAAGACATCTCTCGGGAGGGAGGCAAACCTGAAACACAGAGCAGGCAGGGAGCACGAACCTCAGTATCAGTCTGTCCTTCTTTTCCTCAGCTCTCTCTGTGGACACACTTTGGTTTCTGAACACCCAGTGTGCCTACATCTCCCACGGCCCTCATTGTGCCCTCCGAGTTGCATGGCACAGGAAGGCTGACCCACTTTGGGAATAGGAGCCAGCACAGTGGGTTTAAAGCACCTGTGGCAAGACAGATCACACCCCATCTCCAGAACAAACATTGCTGCATTGAAGAAAGCACTGGATGCACTTGGCCATTTCGTTAGAGACCATCTACTGCAGGTGCAAATTCTGGTGGGCAGACCTCCCTGCAGCTCAGCCCTTTTCATCCCCTTCTGCTTGAAAGAAACCCCTGTTCCCACCCTCCCAGCCACCCCACCAAAAGGGAAAGGGGTGACAGCCCTGAAACCGTTCTGTTGCAGGGCCAAGCTGAGGCAGCCCAAGTATCAACCTGAGTAGCCACCATGACAGCAGTTCAGCCCACAGGGAGAGATGGAGCGGACTCAGGCTTACCTCGTTCCTTGAGGAAAGGGAGGCCAGGAGAGGATGCGGAGCCTGGAGGAGCGCAGGCTTTTATGCTGTGTCCCAGACCCTGGGGGGCCACAAACATTCCTTGCTCATGAAGCATCTAAACACCTAGTAGCTGCTGCTTGCGAAGACCTCGCTGGTGATTAAGCCCTTGCCTCTTTCACCTGAAATGTTGTGCTCCCGCTGTATACCACCGAACATCAAAATGATTCATCTTCGTCTCCGCTTCATAAGGCCAATCAACTCGGAGGTCTCAGGCTAGTGGGCAAGGAGATTTTGAGTGGGTTTGCGTATATGGATTGCCTTTGTCACTTTGCCTTCTTCATGGTGAGCACGGCCACCAGTCATGGTCAAATTCAGCTATGAGGGACACCTCAAGTCAGCTCTCAAGTGCTTTCAGTGCAGGCACTCAGGCTAACCCTGAGAGACATTTCTCCAATGGGTCATCGTAGACACACGGGACACTGTGAGTATGTTCAAGCAGAACGTCAAGACTGCACAATCCGTATGGGAGAAGAGACTCGTCTCACCAGGGATGTGCCAAAGCTCAACGGCAAGGAAATTCTGTTGTGGGCTGGAAGGAAGCCCCCTGCGGGCAGGAGTGACAGCCACGAGGATGATCAGAGATGCCTGTGTCCTTCCCTGAATGAGACCCACACCGGAATTGACCTGTTTGCTCAGCAAGTTCATCCCAGAGGCCCAAGGCCTGGATGGCCTGCTTCTGAGGAGAGGTCAGGGCAGGGAGCCAAAAGCTCACAGCCCTTCTTCCTGGGTCAGGGATGGGGTGGCCCATTCCATGCATTTCAGATTTCAAAGGGACAGTGCATCAGTCTCCCAGAGCACCTGGGAGTCACGGTGATGTGGAAGAGTTGGGAAAAACCCTGAACTCCAGGCCAACATGAGTCACCCTGCTGTGGAATTCAGGGGACACGGTGGCCCTGCCTCAGGCAGGCCAGGAATACCAGAGCTCACAGCCTCATTTCTCCAAAAGTTCTGCTTTTGTCAAGGGCATTTCCACACAGTTTAGCACCATTCCCGAAACAACTAGTACTTCTATGCAATCTTGTACTGCTGCTGCCTTCCAAGGCCTTGCCTTTTGGTGGCTGCTCCAGGGCCCATGAGACTCAGTGCACCCCAGAATAATGAAGGTTGGAAGGGACCGCTGGAAGTCCTCTGCCTCTGCTCGAGCAGACCAAACTTCCCAGGTTCCTCAGGAAACTCTAGGCCTTGTCCTGTTGACTTCTGAACATTGCCGCTGACGGTCAGGTTCTCTGTCTCTCGTGCAGCTCTTCCAGGGCTGCACTGCAAGCCCTGGGGGCTACCAGGAGATGGCAATGGCTCTCACAGCTGAGCCTCCCAGGCCCACAAGTGGCCCACCAGGAGACGACAGTGAGGGTGCCAGCACTGGTGAGCAGATCCCAGGGTACAGGGTAAGGTCTGCAGATGGCTTGAATGGAAGTTTCATGTGGTCCGTATAATGACACATCAAGGATGCCCACTCCTCTACCTCATTCTCAGCCGGGTTGTTTCGTCCCACTTTTAAAACCCACCTAGTTCTAGTTTGATCTCAATGAGCCAAGAGGTCGGAGTGGGCTCCATGGCACCATGAAGAGCACAAGGGCTGGTGTGTGCAAGGAATGCCACCTGCTCTGCATTTCATTTTCATGCCAGTGACTAGAAGCCCCTTCTGGAAAGAGGAGAGAAAGTCTGTCCCAACACAGCTTTCACTGCAAAGCCCAGAGGGAGCCTTCACTCCTAATCTGATTCTTAGTCCCGTCCACCTCCAGACCTCACCCCATGGCCCTGGGAGCTCCTCACCAGTGCTAGCACCCTCACTGTCGTCTCCTCGTGGCCCACTTGTGGGCCTGGGAGGCTCAGCTGTGAGAGCCCCTGGCTGGTAGGATGGGGACCAGGCCTCAAGGCCCTGCTCAGGTGAAAGCGTACCTGTTTGGTGGATACATGGTTGGCGTGGGTCATCTCAAAAGGTCCTTTGCAACTCAAGCTGTGTGATGAAAGCTGGGGAGGGATCGTTGCCCTTCCCTCGGCACTGCAGAGGCCCGTCTGGATTGGTGTGCCCCAGTTTGTGTCCCCAGGGACACCAGGGACGAGAGGTGGCGATGAGCTCTCATGGAGCGGGGTACTGGCAGAGGATCAGGCAGAACGTAAGGGCTGGAGCATATGACGTATGGGGTGAGGCCGAGGACACGAGGTTTGTGGAACCTGGCGGAGATGAGCAAGGTGGGGAGGAGGGGATGGAAGTGCTGTCTCCCACCAGCTACAGGAGGTTATGGAAAGGGTGGAGCCCGACTCTCCTGAGAGGTGCACTGCAAAAGGGCAAGAGGCAACAATCACAAGTTGCAACAAGGGAAATACCAGCTGTCTTTTGGGGAAAAGAAGTGACAGAGCTCGCGGTGCAGCCCTGGAAGAGCTGCTCAAGAGACAGTGACCTCTCTGACAGTGGCAGTGTTCAGGAGTCAACAGCACAAGGCCCAGAGCCTGCTGAGGAACCTGGGAAGTTTGGTCTGCTGGAGCAGTGGACAGGAGCAGAAGACCTCCAGAGGTCCATTCCAACCTTTGTTATTCTGGGGTACACTGAGTCACACGAGCCCTTGAGCAACCACCAAAAGGCAAGGCCTTGGAAGACAGCAAATGCAGGAGATTGCATAGAAGCACCAGTTGATTCAGGAATGGTGCTAAACTGTGTGGAAATGCCCTTGACAAAAGCGGAACTTTGGGCTGTGAGCTCTGGTATTCCTGGTCCGCCTGAGGCAGGGCCACCGTGTCCCCTGAATTCCACAGCAGGGTGACTCATGTTGGCCTGGAGTTCAGGGTTTTTCCCAACTCTTCCACATCACCGTGACTCCCAGGTGCTCTGGGAGACTGATGCACTGTCCCTTTGAAATCTGAAATGCATGGAATGGGCCACCCCATCCCTGACCCAGGAAGAAGGGCTGTGAGCTTTTGGCTCCCTGCCCTGCCCTCTCCTCAGAAGCAGGCCATCCAGGCCTTGGGCCTCTGGGATGAACTTGCTGAGCAAACAGGTCAATTCCGGTGTGGGTCTCATTCAGGGAAGGATGCAGGCATCTCTTTGATCACAAAACCAGGCCGTGGTAGAGCCTGATGAGTGTAAGCAAGGTCCTGTGGCCGTCATCCTGCCCGCAGGGGGCTTCCTTCCAGCCCACAACAGAATTTCCTTGCCGTTGAGCTTTGGCACATCCCTGGTGAGACGAGTCTCTTCTCCCATACGGGATTGTGCAGTCTTGACGTTCTGCTTGAACATACTCACAGTGTCCCGTGTGTCTACGATGACCCATTGGAGAAATGTCTCTCAGGGTTAGCCTGAGTGCCTGCACTGAAAGCACTTGAGAGCTGACTTGAGGTGTCCCTCATAGCTGAATTTGACCATGACTGGTGGCCGTGCTCACCATGAAGAAGGCAAAGTGACAAAGGCAATCCATACTACGCAAACCCACTCAAAATCTCCTTGCCCGCTAGCCTGAGACCTCCGAGTTGATTGGCCTTATGAAGCTGAGACACGGATGAATCGTTTTGATGTTCGGTGGTATGTATACCACCACCATTTGACGTATACCACCACCATTTGATGTATACCGGTGGTATACAGCGGGAGCACAACATTTCAGGTGAAAGAGGCAAGGGCTTAATCACCAGCGAGGCTGGACCAAGCGGCAACTACTAGGTGTTTAGATGCTTCATGAGCAAGGAATGTTTGTGGCCCCCAGGGCTCTGGGACACAGCATAAAAGCCCGCGCTCCTCCAGGCTCCACATCCTGCTCTCTTGCCTCCCTTTCCTCGAGGAACAAGGTAAGTCTGAGTCCGCTCCATCTCCCTGTGGGCTGAACTGCTGTCATGGTGGCTACTCAGGTTGATACTTGGGCTGCCTCAGCTTGGCCCTGCAACAGAACGGTTTCAGGGCTGTCACCTCCTTTCCCTTTTGGTGGGGTGGCTGAGGAGGGCTGGGAACAGGGGTTTCTTTCAAGCAGAAGGGGATCAATGGGGCTGAGCTGCAGGGAGGTCTGCCCACCAGAATTTGCACCTGCAGTAGATGGTCTCTAACGAAATGGCCAAGTGCATCCAGTGCTTCTTCAATGCAGCAATGTTTGTTCTGGAGATGGGGTATGATCAGTCTTGCCACAGGTGCTTTAAACCCACTGTGCTGGCTCCTATTCCCAAAGTGGGTCAGCCTTCCTGTGCCATGCAACTCGGAGGGCACAATGAGGGCCGTGGGAGATGTAGGCACACTGGGTGTTCAGAAACCAAAGTGTGTCCACGGAGAGAGCTGAGAAGAAGAAAGACAGACTGATACTGAGGTTCGTGCTCCCTGCCTGCTCTGTGTTTCAGGTTTGCCTCCCTCCCGAGAGATGTCTTGCTTCAGACCCTGTCCCCCATGCCCCTGCGGCACCTCTGGCCCAACCCCACTTGCAAGCAGCTGCAGTGAGCCCTGTGTCGCCCGCTGCGCTGACTCGACGGCATCCAGGCCTCTCCGGTGGTGGTGACCTGCCGGGCCCCATCCTCACCTCTTTCCCTCAGAGCACAGCCGTGGGATCCTCTCTGTCCGCTGCTGTTGGGAGCTCCCTCAGCGCCGGGGGGTTCCCATCTCTTCTGGGGGCTCCCTTGGTCTGGGGGGCTCAGGCTGTGCCTGCCTCCCCCCCGCTGCAGTCTGAACTGCTGAAGCCGGCAGATCATCCCTTTCGGAGCAGGAAGGAAGACAGGGACCCTGCAGCAGCAGGAAGCGTGGCCACGGCTTGCAGACGGGCTGCGTGTCCTCGTCCCACCTGGCAGGAGGGACCTGTGCTCACTGCTCCTCGCTGCACGGCAGGCCTCGCCTGCCTCCTCTGCCTCTGCTTTGCTCTGAGCTCTTGAGAAAGGGCTCATTCTCTTCTGCTTTGCTGAGCCTCCTGCTGACAGGGGGAGGGTGCCGGAGTTAGGGACTGGTGTTGGTGGGCTGCGATTGCCACCAGGTAGAGCCAGAATGGGAAAAGGCAAGCGCTGTGTGTGGAGCTTGTCCTTGGAGAATGGGCACGATGCCTCCCTGAACCCTGCCGCCATGTTTCTTGGTCTCTGTTCTGTGCCACTGCATTTCCTCCTTCTCATTAAAGACTTTGTTGCAGCATAGCTGGAGACTCGTGGTGGTTTGTTCTCCTCCCCCCTCAGCTGGCCAACACCTCTGCAAGGATGTCATGGTTTTAAGCCGAGCTGGCATCGAGGCAGCACGTGGTCGCTCGCTCACGTCCTCCCTGCCCTGGTGGGAGAACCTGCTCTCTCCCATGACAGTGAGTCTGTCCCATGCATGGGGCACTGCAAGTTGTGGGTGGAGCTCCCTGGCCTGATACCAGCGCACCAAACCCAAGCAAGCGGGCAAGAGAAAGACAGAAAGCCTCAGAGAAATGGATGGAACAAGAAGCATGGACGGGCTGGAAGACAAGGAATGCCACACACAGTGGTGGGCAAAGATGGGAAACGGTTGCCCAGGGAGCTTGGAGATCCTCCTCTTGGGAGATGTCCAACATCCAGCCAGGCAAGGCCATGAAAAACGTCCTCGGACTTGACCCTGCTTTGAGCCGGCTTGCACTGCATGATCTCCACCTCAGGTGGTGTGTGATTCTCTGAGCCACTGCTGGATGCCCTCATCCAGCAGCAGCCATCAAGAACACAGGGAGCAGAGAGGGGACAGGGCGCAGCGCTCAGGAAAGCTGCAGAGGTGTGGGTGGGCACAGGGCAGGAGAAGGGGCACGGATGTCAGTCCCTGGGCTGGGAGCACAGAAAGGAAGGAAGATCAGAGGGCATTAAACAACTGACCCAACAGCAAGGCAAGGGGATAAGGTGTAAGCATGCTGAGGAAAGCCCTGAGGGAGCCAAAAGCTTGAGGTCCCACTGAGATCTGCACTCAGATCGCTGGATTCAGAGTCCAGAGTGCTCACCATTACACCATGGGACCACCTGGACAGATGCTGCCTTTCCCCTGTGGCACCCTCGCTGAGCCATAGGCTCCTGGCTGAGCCTGGCAGTCTCTCCGTCTCCCTGGCCATCACCAAGTGCAGCCTTCCTCCAGGGCCACCGGGCACTCTCTACTCACAGGAGCTTTCAAGGGAGTGCCAGAGCTCTTTGCGCAAGCCTGGCATGCCTCTCTTACAAGACCCAGGCTGGTAACCTGTGAGAATCTTGGTTTCGCCTAATTAGACCTGCTTATGAAGTTTCCAGCTTAACCTCTTCAACATTGAACCTCACAGAGTACCTTCGTGGCCCAGCGATTGCTCGTTCGATGCTTGCACTTGCCGTCTCTGCTGCTGCCTCCCTTCACCCCCGTGTTGGACAGCTCTCAATCTGCCTGCCTAAGTTAGTGCCTCTCCTCTTTCTCACCTTGTAGCTCATCCGAAGCGGCCGTCAAACCAGATACCCTTACTCTCGCTTGCACTCCTAGCCAAGCTCCTGCCCTTGCCGAACGAGGCGACCAAGAGAGAGGGCAGGGGATGAGGTTCAGCAGAGGCAGAGCTGGCAGGAGGACCCAAAAGCAGCTCCTTCAGCATCTCCCTCAATCACAACGTGCTCCGGCACACTCTCATACCCCTCGTGCACGTCCCCTCTTCCTCTTCCTGTGTGCCCAGGAAGACCTCTTCTGTGGCTCCTACTTCCTGACTGCGGTCCTCTGAAAAATGCCACCAGTGCTCGTGCAACCTGTGGTGGGATTGCGTGCGGACGTCTCTGTCCTGTCAGCAGTGTCGGAGAGAAACGCCCCAGAGCCTGCGATGTCCCTGTTGGCCTCTTACTGGTGGGCCTTTTCTCCCACCTGCCCCTCTTCCACTGGTGCTGTCCATGTTTGCTGGTGAGGAAGTGCCAGTTCAGGGAAACTTGCTGGGTTGAAATCCTGCTGGTCAATGCCACATCCTGGATTGGCACCTACACAATGTGCCACTGGGCCTGAAAGAGGGAAGGACGCATCTCAGGGGCTCTCCAGCTTCGGGAGCAGAGGGCAGAGGAGCTGGCTGGATGACTAAGGAGAGGGAAAAGTTGCCCCATCTCCAAAAAAGGGGAAGAAGCACTATCTGGGGAAGCAAGGGAAGGTGAGGATAAACTGGAGCAAGTTCCGCGGAGGATCCCTAGGATAGTCAGGGCCAGGGCTCTGGCCGTGGGAGGAGAGGCTGAGGACGCAAGGCTCGCTTAGCTAGGAGAAGAAAATGCTTAGCGGGGATCGAATAGCAGCCTCCAGTGCCTACAAGAGGCTACGGCGATGGCTGGAGGATGAGCGCTGTGGTCAGAAATTGAAGAGGCAGTTTGTGACTGGGTACACGAACCAAAATGATCACCCTGAGGGTGCCAAAGCATGGAGCAGAGGTGCCGAGAGGCTGTGAAATGTCTGTCCTCAAGGTATTTTATGACCCAAAAGGACAAAGCACTGATGAGGTGGTGTGAGCCTGCTTGAAGCAGGAGGATGCACTCTCTGGCTCCCTGAAATGCCTTCCACCCAGAAGGGTTGTTGGAGGGTATGTGGGGAGAGGCATGCAGAATGTGAGTTTTGTAGGGGAGAGTGGAACAGTGAGCACAGGTATGCCCCTTTCTCCTTCTAGAGGAGCTGGGGCTGCAGCAAGAGCTGGTCAGCAGGCTGAGCAGAGCCCCAGAGGAGCAGAAGCCTCCAGTGAGGAGGCCACCCAGAGAGAAGAGCCTGCGCCACTCTGCTCCCCCCAGCCCCTCAGCTGGGACCTCCCACAGCCCTGCCTGATGCTCCCTGGCACTGCCAGCACTCACGCCTCCTTCCCTTTGTCCTTCCTGTGCCCTCACCCGGGCAGGAAAATTGCCTCCCTGCAAAGTTCACCTCCTTTGGGCCTGGGGTGGGTAGCTCAAGGGCCTTGCCTTGCCCTTCTCCCCACAGCTCCTGCCCATAACCCTGGCTGGGGACTTTCTCTTTCACCACCCCAGCTGGCTCTGCAGGCACCGAAGGAAACCCCGGAGCGAGGGGGCAGCCTTGTTGCTTGGCAGGGCGGAGAGGAGCTGCTCTCCAGTGAGCTCAGGAGGGCTGCAACCCTGCCCAGAAATCCAGCTCCCAGGAGGCTGCGGGACTGGTAGCCGGTGTAAAAGTCAGTTCTTTGCTGGCCGAGGAGGGAGACAAGGACGCTTAGCAGAGAATTACCAGGGGAATGAATTCTCCTATTTCACCTGTGCACGTAGCAGTGCGCCAACCCCAGCATGGAGGACCCCGATATAGAGGAAAGCAGGGTTTAGGTTTGTTTACAAACAGTTGTGGTCGACCAGTCAAATTACTGATGTTAAGGGGTGGCTAATCAGTTACTATCGCTTGAGAAATCAGCATGTGCTTCTCCCGTGCAGGTGGTCTGGACGTATGCTCAGTGGGGGTGTTAGTCTGCATTATTCTAAGCCAATGTCCCGTGCAGGTGGAGGGGTTTTCTACTAGATTCAGGTCGATTGCTCTTCTGGCCCTGGTGATATACCTGGGGTTTTTTTGAAAGACTAATCTCCTATTGTTTCATCATCTGGATGGGATGTTCTCAGCCAGTGAGAGCCGGTTTAGGTTGGCTCTTCAGGTCTTCAGGTTGACCCTGAGGTAAAAGCTCTTAGTGCTAGGCAGTGTTTCGTTCCTCTAAGCAAGTTGTATAGCAGTTAACGCCTTGCCTTTCACAGCGGCTGCGAGGGCCTTGCCCTGCCCGTGCTGTGCTGCGCTGCACTCCCTCCCAGCTCCTGGCTTGTCCTCCCTCCTGGCGCAGCCCTGCCCTTGCTGCTCCCCAACAGCGAGGGCTGCCCCCGCCACCATGCAGGGTGCCAAAGAGCCAGAGAAACCCCTCCTCTCCGTGCCTGGCGCCATTCCTGTCCTGCCCAACACTGCTGGGGGGGGAGGTGGTTCCCAGTCGCCCCAGGGCAGGGCTGGCCCATCCGGACTGGGTGGTGGCCAGTCTTAAATGCTGCCAGGTGTCCCAGGAAGGCTCTGGGCAGGCTGAGCTGGTACAGCCTCTTGGTGAGGGTGAGGGACGAGGTGGCAGTGCTGAGGCCTGCATTTTGGGGCTTGTGTTTGCTGGTTCCCTGCCCCATCCACAGGCCAGAGCATGCAGCAAACAGGCAGAGGAGACAAAAGCAAAAGCGGTATGGGGAGGGCTGGGACGTGGGTGGAGATGTGAGCATGGGGAGTGTGGCCCCAGCCTGCCTGCTGCAGGGGCTGTTGCTCAGGGGAAGGTATTTCACTGCAGATCAAGAGGTCCCTGGCTCAGCTCCAGGTGCCTCGGGGAGGGAGGAGGACAAGGGCTGTAGGCAAGGGGATTTTACTGTCTCCCTGGGCACCAGGTACAGTGTGGAGCTGAGTCCCATGGCTGCAGCGTGCTCAACTGCAGGGAGCCCAAAAGGGGAGCGTGCCCCGTAGTTGGCAGGATTCGGCCCTGCGCAGGGAAACCCCAATGGATTTCTAGTCCATCGCCTTCACCACTCGGCCACAACTACCTGCTCCAGCCCTCTCTGCCCTGCTCATCACATGCCTGTGCAATGACACCCGGCTCCCTGGGACTTTCAGGGCAATGCTCCACTCCCAGCGCCTTGTCCTCAGCCGCGCATCTGAGATATCCTGCCACGGGGGGATGGTTTCACTCCCCAGCTGCCAGTCTCGACCGCTTCCAGGGAAGAAGGGAAGGCAGCTGCGTGGAGACAACGAGGGTGAGGTGGGATATTAGACCCCACTTTGCTTCTCAGTCTGAGGCACTCCAAGCCTGCCGTGAGCACTGGGGTGAGGACACTCCTGCAGGGGAGATGGTGACCTCCTGGCAGCACCTCCAGCCTCTTGGGGACGTAGGGTGGTGTCAACCCTTGAACAAAGACCATGACTGCCGTGCAGGTTGTTGGTGTGTAGGGGGAATGGTTTGTGAGAGTGGGAGAGATCTGTGGAAAGGTGAGGTAGAGCTGGGCTGAGGAAGAGTGTGGAGGGGCAAAGGGAGAATAAATGGGAGGTGTGGATGACTTAGAGGGAGACTGGAGAGAGCTTGTTTTGGTGGAATAGGTATGTCCAGAGCTTTCTTCCAGCACTAGCAAGCATTGTGAAATTCCTGAGCATGGACCAAAATATTAAACGGGTCCACAAAAGCGATCATTTCCATCACTAGACGAAGGCGGCTCCGATTCCGTTTTGGCTCTGGAGCAGGAAAATGGCGTTTGTGAGTCAGTGTGGAGGGGGTGCATCTGGCAGTGCCTGTCTGCATGCAGAGCAAGGGTGGGAGGTGGTCGCAGTCGAGAGGGTGAGCATGAGGAGGGGCTTGAGGAAGTGTGTGTGCGGGGGGCTGGAGGGAAGAGGCCCGCCTGTCTGTGAAGTGGAGGAGCCGGAGGCCGGCCAGGCTCTGATCTGGAGGAGCAGGAGGCAGCACTGCACGCAGGTGCGTTAGTGGAATAGTGGCGAGCATAGCTGCCTTCCAAGCAGTTGACCCGGCTTCGATTCCTGGCCAATGCAGACAGACGTCTCTTCAGCCTGGCTCCAGGGTTTCTTCCACCTTCTGCTGGCAGCCTCTCCTGCTCAAAAAATGCCCAGCTTTCCCCTGGGGTTTCAAGGGGAAAGCTGGGCATTCTCGCCTCCCTGCAGCCTTGAGTCCAAGTCAGACCAGTGCTTTCTGCCTGTTGGGAGGCCTCCAGGCTTGACTCTTCACTGCAGTGCTGGCACAGGAGCCAGGAGAGAGGCTTTTCAGCCCTGGCACAGAGCTGCTCCTCCTGCTGCTGCTGCTGCTGCTGCTGCTGCTGCTGCTGCTGCTGCTGCTGGTTGCACCTGGCAAGAAAAGCATGCTGCCATGGCAGGGTGCAGATGAAGACCGAGAATGCCTAGGCGGTGGTCAAGGGACAGACTGTGCTTCATGAGGCCAGCTATGCAATTTGGCTGGGCGGTGGGAGGCGGCCTGTTCCTTATGTGATGCCTCAAAGGCCTGTCTGATCTGAAGTCACACTGGAGACGCTGACCTACCCTGTCCAGGCTCCGGCATTGCAGAGACACCCTGAAGTTTACCGGAGCTGGATGTAACGATGTTCCTGGTAACTAAGAACTGAGACACCCTCATTTCTCTTGCAGCTTATGGCCTGTGGGCCAAGGGAAACACAAGGAGCCTCTCACAAGTAGACTCTACCTCAAGGGGACAAAGCTTCTCAAGTCTCTGATTCCAGGGTTGCTTAAGAAAAGAGCAATGATGTTCTTTGCTGTGCTGACAGTCAAAAACCAAGCTGGATGGTGGGGTTGAGGGGGGGGGGTTTGTGTTAGCACAGTATTTATAGAGTCCCACTCTGTCATCAGCAGTTCTACAAGTAGGTGGAGTTAGGAAGAGGGGGATCGTGATTGCACATGCTCAGGTCCCTACTGAAATGCCCACCCTAACCCCATCTTGCAGTCACACTGCCTACGTCCAGCCAGCAAAAGAAGTGCTTTTCTCCTTTCCATTCCATACCCATCCCCTGGAGTTTACTCCCACACCACCAATGAAAGAGAGAAGTGCCATGGCTGGTTTTCATATGATTTTGTGAACAACAATTGAGAGGACTGAAAAGTTAATTCAAAAGGCATGTATTAACTTTCAGAATGAACAATTTGGCAACTGGCCCACAGGGCCGTGATCACTAGCTTACAGACACATGCTCAAGGACTCTGAGGCTTTTTGGTGCTCTGCTCTACGTTCAGGGAGCTCTATCCGCAGCTGGCGGTAAGCTCAGGACAGAAGCCAGTGCTCTTCCTTGCAGAGCGGGTAGCTAACTGAGGGAGAACAAACCACCACGAGTCTCCAGCTATGCTGCACAAAGTCTTTAATGAGAAGGAGGAAATGCAGTGGCACAGAACAGAGACCAAGAAACACGGCGGCAGGGTTCAGGGAGGCACAGAGAATGGCCCATTTCCCAAGGACAAGCTCCACACACAGCGCTTGCCTTTTCCCATTTGGCTCTACCTGGTGGCAATCGCAGCCCACCAACACTAGTACCTAACTCCGGCACCCTCCCCCCGTCAGCAGGAGGTTCAGCAAAGCAGAAGAGAACGAGCCCTTTCTCAAGGAGCTCAGAGCAAAGCAGAGTCAGAGGAGGCAGGCGAGGCCTGCCGTGCAGCGAGGAGCAGTGAGCACAGGTCCCTCCTGCCAGGTGGGACGAGGACACCCAGCCCGTCTGCAAGCCGTGGCCACGCTCCTGCTGCTGCAGGGTCCCTGTCTTCCTTCCCGCTCCAAAGGGGATGATCTGCCTGGCTTCAGCAGTTCAGACTGCAGCGGGGGGGAGGCAGGCACAGCCCTGAGCCCCCCAGACCAAGGGAGCCCCCAGAAGAGATGGGAACCCCCCCGGCGCTGAGGGAGCTCCCAACAGCAGCGGACAGAGAGGATCCCACGGCTGTGCTCTGAGGGAAAGAGGTGAGGATGGGGCCCGGCAGAGTCACCACCACCGGAGAGGCCTCGATGACACCGTCGAGTCAGCGCAGCGGGCGACACAGGGCTCACTGCAGCTGCTTGCAAGTGGGGTTGGGCCAGAGGTGCCGCAGGGGCATGGGGGACAGGGTCTGAAGCAAGACATCTCTCGGGGAGGGAGGCAAACCTGAAACACAGAGCAGGCAGGGAGCACGAACCTCAGTATCAGTCTGTCCTTCTTTCCTCAGCTCTCTCCGTGGACGCACTTTGGTTTCTGAACACCCAGTGTGCCTACATCTCCCACGGCCCTCATTGTGCCCTCCGAGTTGCATGGCACAGGAAGGCTGACCCACTTTGGGAATAGGAGCCAGCACAGTGGGTTTAAAGCACCTGTGGAAAGACTGATCATACCCCATCTCCAGAACAAACATTGCTGCATTGCAAGAAAGCACTGGATGCACTTGGCCATTTCGTTAGAGACCATCTACTGCAGGTGCAAATTCTGGTGGGCAGACCTCCCTGCAGCTCAGCCCATTCATCCCCTTCTGCTTAAAAGAAACCCCTGTTCCCACCTCTCCTCAGCCACCCCACCAAAAGGGAAAGGAGGTGACAGCCCTGAAACCGTTCTCTTGCAGGGCCAAGCTGAGGCAGCCCAAGTATCAACCTGAGTAGCCACCATGACAGCAGTTCAGCCCACAGGGAGAGATGGAGCGGACTCAGGCTTACCTCGTTCCTTGAGGAAAGGGAGGCCAGAGAGGAGGATGTGGAGCCTGGAGGAGCGCAGGCTTTTATGCTGTGTCCCAGAGCCCGGGGGGCCACAAACATTCCTTGATCATGAAGCATCTAAACACCTAGTAGCTGCTGCTTGCGAAGACCTCGCTGGTGATTAAGCCCTTGCCTCTTTCACCTGAAATGTTGTGCTCCCGCTGTATACCACCGAACATCAAAATGATTCATCTTCGTCTCCGCTTCATAAGGCCAATCAACTCGGAGGTCTCAGGCTAGTGGGCAAGGAGATTTTGAGTGGGTTTGCGTAGTATGGATTGCCTTTGTCACTTTGCCTTCTTCATGGTGAGCACGCCACCAGTCATGGTCAAATTCAGCTATGAGGGACACCTCAAGTCAGCTCTCAAGTGCTTTCAGTGCAGGCACTCAGGCTAACCCTGAGAGACATTTCTCCAATGGGTCATCGTAGACACACGGGACACTGTGAGTATGTTCAAGCAGAACGTCAAGACTGCACAATCCCGTATGGGAGAAGAGACTCGTCTCACCAGGGATGTGCCAAAGCTCAACGGCAAGGAAATTCTGTTGTGGGCTGGAAGGAAGCCCCTGCGGGCAGGAGTGACAGCCACGAGGATGATCAGAGATGCCTGTGTCCTTCCCTGAATGAGACCCACACCGGAATTGACCTGTTTGCTCAGCAAGTTCATCCCAGAGGCCCAAGGCCTGGATGGCCTGCTTCTGAGGAGAGGTCAGGGCAGGGAGCCAAAAGCTCACAGCCCTTCGTCCTGGGTCAGGGATGGGGTGGCCCATTCCATGCATTTCAGATTTCAAAGGGACAGTGCATCAGTCTCCCAGAGCACCTGGGAGTCACGGTGATGTGGAAGAGTTGGGAAAAACCCTGAACTCCAGGCCAACATGAGTCACCCTGCTGTGGAATTCAGGGGACACGGTGGCCCTGCCTCAGGCGGACCAGGAATACCAGAGCTCACAGCCTCATTTCTCCAAAAGTTCTGCTTTTGTCAAGGGCATTTCCACACAGTTTAGCACCATTCCTGAAACAACTAGTGCTTCTATGCAATCTCCTGTATTGCTGTGCCTTCCAAGGCCTTGCCTTTTGGTGGTTGCTCCAAGGCTCGTGTGACTCAGTGCACCCCAGAATAACGAAAGGTTGGAATGGACCGCTGGAGTCTTCTGCTCCTGTCCCTGCTCCGAGCAGACCAAACTTCCCAGGTTCCTCAGCAGGCTCTGGCTTGTGCTGTTGACTCCTGAACACTGCCACTGTCAGGTCACTGTCTCTTGAGCAGCTCTTCCAGGGCTGCACCGCGAGCCTGTCACTTCTTTCCCAAGAAGCTGGTATTCCCTTGTTGCAACTTGTGATTGTGCCTCTTGCCTTTGCAGTGCACCCTCAGGAGGTCGTCCACCTTTCCATAACTCCTGTGCTGGTGGAGACAGCACTTCCATCCCTCCTCCACTTGCTCATCTCCGCAGGTTCCACAAACTCGTGTCCTCGGCTCACCCATCGTCATATGCTCCAGCTTACGTTCTGCCTGATCTCTGCAGTACCCACGCTCCATGAGAGATCATCGCCACCTCTCGTCCTGGTGTCCTGGGACACAACTGGGGCACACCAATCAGACGTGGCCTCTGCATGCCGAGGGAAGGGCAACGATCCTCCCTCAGCTTTCATACACAGCTTGAGTTGCAAAGGACTTTTGAGTGACCCAGCAACATGTATCCACAAACAGGTACGCTTTCACTGAGCAGGGCCTGAGGTGGTCCATCCTACAGCCAGGGCTCACAGCTGAGCTCAGCCACAGTGGCCCGAGGAGACGACAGTGAGGTCATGGCACTGGTCAGCTAGCACTGGTGGGCTCCCAGGGCCATGGGGTGAGGTCTGGAGGGGACGGGACTAAGAATCAGGATTGGGTGAAGGCTCCCTCTGGGCTTGCAGTGAAAGCTGTGTTGGACAGACTTTCTCTCCTCTTTCCAGAAGGGCTTTCTAGTCACTGCATGAAAATGAAATGCAGAGCAGGTGGCATTCCTTGCACACACCCAGCCCTTGTGCTCTCATGGTGCCATGGAGCCCACTCCGACTCTTGGCTCATTGAGATCAAACCTAGAACTAGGTGGGTTTTTAAAAGTGGGACGAAACAACCGGCTGAGAATGAGGTAGAGGAGTGGGCATCCTTGACGTGTCATTATATGGACCACAGAAATTCCATTCAAGCCATCTGCAGACTTACCCTGTACCCTGGGATCTGCTCACAGTGCTGGCACCCTCACTGTCGTCTCCTGGTGGGCCACTTGTGGGCTGGGAGGCTCAGCTGTGAGAGCCATGGCCATCTCCTGGTAGCCCCCAGGGCTTGCAGTGCAGCCCGTGGAAGAGCTGCACGAAGAGACAGAGAACCTGACCGTTCAGCGGCAATGTTTCAGGAAGTCAACAGGACAAGGCCTAGAGTTTCCTGAGGAACCTGGGAAGTTTGGTCTGCTCGGAGCAGAGGACAAGAGGACTTCCAGGGTCCATTCCAACCTTCATTATTCTGGGGTGCACTGAGTCTCATGGCCCTGGAGCAGCCACCAAAAGGCAAGGCCTTGGAAGGCAGCAGCAGTACAAGATTGCATAGAAGTACTAGTTGTTTCGGGAATGGTGCTAAACTGTGTGGAAATGCCCTTGACAAAAGCAGAACTTTTGGAGAAATGAGGCTGTGAGCTCTGGTATTCCTGGTCCTGCCTGAGGCAGGGCCACCGTGTCCCCTGAATTCCACAGCAGGGTGACTCATGTTGGCCTGGAGTTCAGGGTTTTTCCCAACTCTTCCACATCACCGTGACTCCCAGGTGCTCTGGGAGACTGATGCACTGTCCCTTTGAAATCTGAAATGCATGGAATGGGCCACCCATCCCTGACCCAGGACGAAGGGCTGTGAGCTTTTGGCTCCCTGCCCTGACCTACTCCTCAGAAGCAGGCCATCCAGGCCTTGGGCCTCTGGGATGAACTTGCTGAGCAAACAGGTCAATTCCGGTGTGGGTCTCATTCAGGGAAGGACACAGGCATCTCTGATCATCCTCGTGGCTGTCACTCCTGCCCGCAGGGGGCTTCCTTCCAGCCCACAACAGAATTTCCTTGCCGTTGAGCTTTGGCACATCCCTGGTGAGATGAGTCTCTTCTCCCATACGGGATTGTGCAGTCTTGACGTTCTGCTTGAACATACTCACAGTGTCCCGTGTGTCTACGATGACCCATTGGAGAAATGTCTCTCAGGGTTAGCCTGAGTGCCTGCACTGAAAGCACTTGAGAGCTGACTTGAGGTGTCCCTCATAGCTGAATTTGACCATGACTGGTGGCCGTGCTCACCATGAAGAAGGCAAAGTGACAAAGGCAATCCATACTACGCAAACCCACTCAAAATCTCCTTGCCCGCTAGCCTGAGACCTCCGAGTTGATTGGCCTTATGAAGCTGAGACACGGATGAATCGTTTTGATGTTCGGTGGTATGTATACCACCAGCATTTGACGTATACCACCACCATTTGATGTATACCTGGTGGTATACAGCGGGAGCACAACATTTCAGGTGAAAGAGGCAAGGGCTTAATCACCAGTGAGGCTGACAAGCGGCAACTACTAGGTGTGTAGATGCTTCATGAGCAAGGAATGTTTGTGGCCCCGCGGGGCTCTGGGACACAGCATAAAAGCCGCGCTCCTCCATGGCCCCGCATCCTGCTCTCTGGCCTCCCTTTCCTCGAGGAACAGGTAAGTCTGAGTCCGCTCCATCTTCCCTGTGGGCTGAACTGCTGTCATGGTGGCTACTCAGGTTGATACTTGGGCTGCCTCAGCTTGGCCCTGCAACAGAACGGTTTCAGGGCTGTCACCTCCTTTCCCTTTTGGTGGGGGTGGCTGAGGAGGGCTGGGAAGAGGGGATTTCTTTCAAGCAGAAGGGGATCAATGGGCCTCAACTGCAGGGAGGTCTGCCCACCAGAATTTGCACCTGCAGTAGATGGTCTCTAACGAAATGGCCAAGTGCATCCAGTGCTTTCTGCAATGCAGCAATGTTTGTTCTGGAGATGGGGTATGATCAGTCTTTCCACAGGTGCTTTAAACCCACTGTGCTGGCTCCTGTTCCCAAAGTGGGTCAGCCTTCCTGTGCCATGCAACTCGGAGGGCACAATGAGGGCCGTGGGAGATGTAGGCACACTGGGTGTTCAGAAACCAAAGTGTGTCCAGAGAGAGAGCTGAGGAGAAGAAGACAGACTGATACTGAGGTTCGTGCTCACTGCCTGCTCCGTGTTTCAGGTTTGCCTCCCTCTCCGAGAGATGTCTTGCTTCAGACCCTGTCCCCCATGCCCCTGCGGCACCTCTGGCCCAACCCCACTTGCAAGCAGCTGCAGTGAGCCCTGTGTCGCCCGCTGCGCTGACTCGACGGTGGCCATCCAGGCCTCTCCGGTGGTGGTGACCCTGCCGGGCCCCATCCTCACCTCTTTCCCTCAGAGCACAGCCGTGGGATCCTCTCTGTCCGCTGCTGTTGGGAGCTCCCTCAGCGCCGGGGGGGTTCCCATCTCTTCTGGGGGCTCCCTTGGTCTGGGGGGCTCAGGGCTGTGCCTGCCTCCCCCCGCTGCAGTCTGAACTGCTGAAGCGGCAGATCATCCCCTTGGAGCGGAAGGAAGACAGGACCCTGCAGCAGCAGGAGCGTGGCCACGGCTTGCAGACGGGCTGCGTGTCCTCGTCCCACCTGGCAGGAGGGACCTGTGCTCACTGCTCCTCGCTGCACGGCAGGCCTCGCCCTGCCTCCTCTGCTCTGCTTTGCTCTGAGCTCCTTGAGAAAGGGCTCGTTCTCTTCTGCTTTGCTGAGCCTCCTGCTGACGGGGGAGGGTGCCGGAGTTAGGGACTGGTGTTGGTGGGCTGCGATTGCCACCAGGTAAAGCCGAATGAGAAAAGGCAAGCGCTGTGTGTGGAGCTTGTCCTTGGGAAATGGGCCATTCTCTGTGCCTCCCTGAACCCTGCCGCCGTGTTTCTTGGTCTCTGTTCTGTGCCACTACATTTCCTCCTTCTCATTAAAGACTTTGTGCAGCATAGCTGGAGACTCGTGGTGGTTTGTCCTCCTCCCCCCTCAGCTGGCCAACACCTCTGCAAGGATGTCATGGTTTAAGCCGAGCTGGCATCTAGGCAGCACGTGGTCGCTCGCTCACTCCTCCCTGCCCTGGTGGGAGAACCTGCTCTCTCCCATGACAGTGAGTCTGTCCCCATGCATGGGGCACTGCAAGTTGTGGGTGGAGCTCCCTGGCCTGATACCAGCGCACCAAACCTAAGCAAGCGGGCAAGAGAAAGACAGAAAAGCCTCAGAGAAATGGATGGAACAAGAAGCAATGGACAGGGCTGGAAAGACAAGGAATGTCACACACAGTGGTGGGCAAAGATGGGAAACGGTTGCCCAGGAGCTTGGAGATCCTCCCTCTTGGGAGATGTCCAACATCCAGCCAGGCAAGGCCATGAAAAACGTCCTCGACTTGACCCTGCTTTGAGCCCGGCTTGCACTGCATGATCTCCACCTCAGGTGATGTGTGATTCTCTCAGCCACTGCTGGATGCCCTCATCCAGCAGCAGCCATCAAGAACACAGGAGCAGAGAGGGGACAGGGGCCAGCGCTCAGGAAAGCTGCAGAGGTGTGGTGGGCACAGGGCAGGAGAAGGGGCACGGATGTCAGTCCCTGGGCTGGGAGCACAGAAAGGAAGGAAGATCAGAGGGCATTAAACAACTGACCCAACAGCAAGGCAAGGGGATAAGGTGTAAGCATGCTGAGGAAAGCCCTGAGGGAGCCAAAAGCTTGAGGTCCCACTGAGATCTGAACTCAGATCGCTGGATTCAGAGTCCAGAGTGCTCACCATTACACCATGGGACCACCTGGACAGATGCTGCCTTTCCCCTGTGGCCACCCTCGCTGAGCCATAGGCTCCTGGCTGAGCCTGGCAGTCTCTCCGTCTCCCTGGCCATCACCAAGTGCAGCCTTCCTCCAGGGCCACCGGGCACTCTCTACTCACAGGAGCTTTCAA
Source organism: Gymnogyps californianus (assembly GCF_018139145.2). Lineage (NCBI taxonomy): Eukaryota > Metazoa > Chordata > Aves > Accipitriformes > Cathartidae > Gymnogyps > Gymnogyps californianus. The sequence continues at coordinate 191,905 of NW_026114480.1, read as the reverse complement.
GGGAGTGCCAGAGCTCTTTGCGCAAGCCTGGCATGCCCTCTCTTACAAGACCCAGGCTGGTAACCTGTGAGAATCTTGGTTTCGCCTAATTAGACCTGCTTATGAAGTTTCCAGCTTAACCTCTTCAACATTGAACCTCACAGAGTACCTTCGTGGCCCAGCGATCGCTCGTTCGATGCTTGCACTTGCCGTCTCTGCTGCTGCCTCCCTTCACCCCCGTGTTGGACAGCCTCTCAATCTGCCTGCCTAAGTTAGTGCCTCTCCTCTTTTCTCACCTTGTAGCTCATCCGAAGCGGCCGTCAACCAGATACCCTTACTCTCGCTTGCACTCCTAGCCAAGCTCCTGCCCTTGCCGAACGAGGCGACCAAGAGAGAGGGCAGGGGATGAGGTTCAGCAGAGGCAAGAGCTGGCAGGAGGACCCAAAGCAGCTCCTTCAGCATCTCCCTCAATCACACGTGCTCCGGCACACTCTCATACCCCCTCGTGCACGTCCCCTCTTCCTCTTCCTGTGTGCCCAGGAAGACCTCTTCTGTGGCTCCTACTTCCTGACTGCGGTCCTTCTGAAAAATGCCACCAGTGCTCGTGCAACCTGTGGTGGGATTGCGTGAGGATGTCTCTGTCCTGTCAGCAGTGTCGGAGAGAAACGCCCCAGAGCCTGCGATGTCCCTGTTGGCCTCTTTACTGGTGGGCCTTTTCTCCCACCTGCCCCTCTTCCCACTGGTGCTGTCCATGTTTGCTGGTGAGGAATGTGCCAGTTCAGGGAAACTTGCTGGGTTGAAATCCTGCTGGTCAATGCCACATCCTGGATTGGCACCTACACAATGTGCCACTGGGCCTGAAAGAGGGAAGGACGCATCTCAGGGGCTCTCCAGCTTCGGGAGCAGAGGGCAGAGGAGCTGGCTGATGACTAAGGAGAGGGAAAAGTTGCCCCATCTCCAAAAAAGGGGAAGAAGCACTATCTGGGGAAGCAAGGGAAGGTGAGGATAAACTGGAGCAAGTTCCGCGGAGGATCCCTAGGATAGTCAGGGGCCAGGGGCTCTGGCTTGGGAGGAGAGGCTGAGGACGCAAGGCTCGCTTAGCTAGGAGAAGAAAATGCTTAGCGGGGATCGAATAGCAGCCTCCCAGTGCCTACAAGGAGGCTACGGCGATGGCTGGAGGATGAGCGTCGTGGTCAGAAATTGAAGAGGCAGTTTGTGACTGGGTACACGAACCAAAATGATCACCCTGAGGGTGCCAAGCATGGAGCAGAGGTGCCGAGAGGCTGTGAAATGTCTGTCCTCAAGGTATTTTATGACCCAAAGGACAAAGCACTGATCGGGTGGTGTGAGCCTGCTTGAAGCAGGAGGATGCACTCTCTGGCTCCCTGAAATGCCTTCCACCCAGAAGGGTTGTTGGAGGGTATGTGGGAGAGGCATGCAGAATGTGAGTTTTGTAGGGGAGAGTGGAACAGTGAGCACAGGTATGCCCCTTTCTCCTTCTAGAGGAGCTGGGGCTGCAGCAAGAGCTGGTCAGCAGGCTGAGCAGAGCCCCCAGAGGAGCAAGAAGCCTCCAGTGAGGAGGCCACCCAGAGAGAAGAGCCTGCGCCACTCTGCTCCCCCCAGCCCCTCAGCTGGGACCTCCCACAGCCCTGCCTGATGCTCCCTGGCACTGCCAGCACTCACGCCTCCTTCCCTTTGTCCTTCCTGTGCCCTCACCCGGGCAGGAAAATTGCCTCCCTGCAAAGTTCACCTCCTTTGGGCCTGGGGTGGGTAGCTCAAGGGCCTTGCCTTGCCCTTCTCCCCACAGCTCCTGCCCATAACCCTGGCTGGGGACTTTCTCTTTCACCACCCCAGCTGGCTCTGCAGGCACCGAAGGAAACCCCGGAGCGAGGGGGCAGCCTTGTTGCTTGGCAGGGCGGAGAGGAGCTGCTCTCCAGTGAGCTCAGGAGGGCTGCAACCCTGCCCAGAAATCCAGCTCCCAGGAGGCTGCGGGACTGTAGCCGGTGTAAAAGTCAGTTCTTTGCTGGCCGAGGAGGGAGACAAGGACGCTTAGCAGAGAATTACCAGGGGAATGAATTCTCCTATTTCACCTGTGCACGTAGCAGTGCGCCAACCCCAGCATGGAGGACCCCGATATAGAGGAAAGCAGGGTTTAGGTTTGTTTACAAACAGTTGTGTCGACCAGTCAAATTACTGATGTTAAGGGGTGGGCTAATCAGTTACTATCGCTTGAGAAATCAGCATGTGCTTCTCCCGTGCAGGTGGTCTGGACGTATGCTCAGTGGGGTGTTAGTCTGCATTATTCTAAGCCAATGTCCCGTGCAGGTGGAGGGGTTTTCTACTAGATTCAGGTCGATTGCTCTTCTGGCCCTGGTGATATACCTGGGGTTTTTTTGAAAGACTAATCTCCTATTGTTTCATCATCTGGATGGGATGTTCTCAGCCAGTGAGAGCCGGTTTAGGTTGGCTCTTCAGGTCTTCAGGTTGACCCTGAGGTAAAAGCTCTTAGTGCTAGGCAGTGTTCGTTCCTCTAAGCAAGTTGTATAGCAGTTAACGCCTTGCCTTTCACAGCGGCTGCGAGGGCCTTGCCCTGCCCGTGCTGTGCTGCGCTGCACTCCCTCCCAGCTCCTGGCTTGTCCTCCCTCCTGGCGCAGCCCTGCCCTTGCTGCTCCCCAACAGCCGAGGGCTGCCCCCGCCACCATGCAGGGTGCCAAAGAGCCAGAGAAACCCCTCCTCTCCGTGCCTGGCGCCATTCCTGTCCTGCCCAACACTGCTGGGGGGGAGGTGGTTCCCAGTCGCCCCAGGGCAGGGCTGGCCCATCCGGACTGGGTGGTGGCCAGTCTTAAATGCTGCCAGGTGTCCCAGGAAGGCTCTGGGCAGGCTGAGCTGGTACAGCCTCTTGGTGAGGGTGAGGGACGAGGTGGCAGTGCTGAGGCCTGCATTTTGGGGCTTGTGTTTGCTGGTTCCCTGCCCCATCCACAGGCCAGAGCATGCAGCAAACAGGCAGAGGAGACAAAAGCAAAAGCGGTATGGGGAGGGCTGGGACGTGGGTGGAGATGTGAGCATGGGGAGTGTGGCCCCAGCCTGCCTGCTGCAGGGGCTGTTGCTCAGGGGAAGGTATTTCACTGCAGATCAAGAGGTCCCTGGCTCAGCTCCAGGTGCCTCGGGGAGGGAGGAGGACAAGGGCTGTAGGCAAGGGGATTTTACTGTCTCCCTGGGCACCAGGTACAGTGTGGAGCTGAGTCCCATGGCTGCAGCGTGCTCAACTGCAGGGAGCCCAAAAGGGGAGCGTGCCCCGTAGTTGGCAGGATTCGGCCCTGCGCAGGGAAACCCCAATGGATTTCTAGTCCATCGCCTTCACCACTCGGCCACAACTACCTGCTCCAGCCCTCTCTGCCCTGCTCATCACATGCCCTGTGCAATGACACCCGGCTCCCTGGGACTTTCAGGGCAATGCTCCACTCCCAGCGCCTTGTCCTCAGCCGCGCATCTGAGATATCCTGCCACGGGGGGATGGTTTCACTCCCCAGCTGCCATCTCGACCGCTTCCAGGGAAGAAGGGAAGGCAGCTGCGTGGAGACAACGAGGGTGAGGTGGGATATTAGACCCCACTTTGCTTCTCAGTCTGAGGCACTCCAAGCCTGCCGTGAGCACTGGGTGAGGACACTCCTGCAGGGAGATGGTGACCTCCTGGCAGCACCTCCAGCCTCTTGGGGACGTAGGGTGGTGTCAACCCTTGAACAAAGACCATGACTGCCGTGCAGGTTGTTGGTGTGTAGGGGGAATGGTTTGTGAGAGTGGGAGAGATCTGTGGAAAGGGCGAGGTAGAGCTGGGCTGAGGAAGAGTGTGGAGGGGCAAAGGGAGAATAAATGGGAGGTGTGGATGACTTAGAGGGAGACTGGAGAGAGCTTGTTTTGGTGGAATAGGTATGTCCAGAGCTTTCTTCCAGCACTAGCAAGCATTGTGAAATTCCTGAGCATGGACCAAAATATTAAACGGGTCCACAAAAGCGATCATTTCCATCACTAGACGAAGGCGGCTCCGATTCCGTTTTGGCTCTGGAGCAGGAAAATGGCGTTTGTGAGTCAGGGTGGAGGGGGTGCATCTGGCAGTGCCTGTCTGCATGCAGAGCAAGGGTGGGAGGTGGTCGCAGTCGAGAGGGTGAGCATGAGGAGGGGCTTGAGGAAGTGTGTGTGCGGGGGGCTGGAGGGAGGAGGCCCGCCTGTCTGTGAAGTGGAGGAGCCGGAGGCCGGCCAGGCTCTGATCTGGAGGAGCAGGAGGCAGCACTGCACGCAGGTGCGTTAGTGGAATAGTGGCGAGCATAGCTGCCTTCCAAGCAGTTGACCCGGCTTTGATTCCTGGCCAATGCAGACAGACGTCTCTTCAGCCTGGCTCCAGGGTTTCTTCCACCTTCTGCTGGCAGCCTCTCCTGCTCAAAAAATGCCCAGCTTTCCCCTGGGGTTTCAAGGAGGAAAGCTGGGCATTCTCGCCTCCCTGCAGCCTTGAGTCCAAGTCAGACCAGTGCTTTCTGCCTGTTGGGAGGCCTCCAGGCTTGACTCTTCACTGCAGTGCTGGCACAGGAGCCAGGAGAGAGGCTTTTCAGCCCTGGCACAGAGCTGCTCCTCCTGCTGCTGCTGCTGCTGCTGCCGCTGCTGCTGCTGCTGCTGCTGCTGCTGCTGCTGGTTGCACCTGGCAAGAAAAGCATGCTGCCATGGCAGGGTGCAGATGAAGACCGAGAATGCCTAGGCGGTGGTCAAGGGACAGACTGTGCTTCATGAGGCCAGCTATGCAATTTGGCTGGGCGGTGGGAGGCGGCCTGGTCCTTATGTGATGCCTCAAAGGCCTGTCTGATCTGAAGTCACACTGGAGACGCTGACCTACCCTGTCCAGGCTCCGGCATTGCAGAGACACCCTGAAGTTTACCGGAGCTGGATGTAACGATGTTCCTGGTAACTAAGAACTGAGACACCCTCATTTCTCTTGCAGCTTATGGCCTGTGGGCCAAGGGAAACACAAGGAGCCTCTCACAAGTAGACTCTACCTCAAGGGGACAAAGCTTCTCAAGTCTCTGATTCCAGGGTTGCTTAAAGAAAAGAGCAATGATGTTCTTTGCTGTGCTGACAGTCAAAAACCAAGCTGGATGGTGGGGTTGAGGGGGGGGGTTGTGTTAGCACAGTATTTATAGAGTCCCACTCTGTCATCAGCAGTTCTACAAGTAGGTGGAGTTAGGAAGAGGGGGATCGTGATTGCACATGCTCAGTCCCTACTGAAATGCCCACCCTAACCCCATCTTGCAGTCACACTGCCTACGTCCAGCCAGCAAAAGAAGTGCTTTTCTCCTTTCCACTCCATACCCATCCCCTGGAGTTTACTCCCACACCACCAATGAAAGAGAGAAGTGCCATGGCTGGTTTTCATATGATTTTGTGAACAACAATTGAGAGGACTGAAAAGTTAATTCAAAAGGCATGTATTAACTTTCAGAATGAACAATTTGGCAACTGGCCCACAGGGCCGTGATCACTAGCTTACAGACACATGCTCAAGGACTCTGAGGCTTTTTGGTGCTCTGCTCTACGTTCAGGGAGCTCTATCCGCAGCTGGCGGTAAGCTCAGGACAGAAGCCAGTGCTCTTCCTTGCAGAGCGGGTAGCTAACTGAGGGAGAACAAACCACCACGAGTCTCCAGCTATGCTGCACAAAGTCTTTAATGAGAAGGAGGAAATGCAGTGGCACAGAACAGAGACCAAGAAACACGGCGGCAGGGTTCAGGGAGGCACAGAGAATGGCCCATTTCCCAAGGACAAGCTCCACACACAGCGCTTGCCTTTTCCCATTTGGCTCTACCTGGTGGCAATCGCAGCCCACCAACACTAGTACCTAACTCCGGCACCCTCCCCCGTCAGCAGGAGGTTCAGCAAAGCAGAAGAGAACGAGCCCTTTCTCAAGGAGCTCAGAGCAAAGCAGAGTCAGAGGAGGCAGGGCGAGGCCTGCCGTGCAGCGAGGAGCAGTGAGCACAGGTCCCTCCTGCCAGGTGGGACGAGGACACCCAGCCCGTCTGCAAGCCGTGGCCACGCTCCTGCTGCTGCAGGGTTCCTGTCTTCCTTCCTGCTCCGAAGGGGATGATCTGCCGGCTTCAGCAGTTCAGACTGCAGCGGGGGGAGGCAGGCACAGCCCTGAGCCCCCCAGACCAAGGGAGCCCCCAGAAGAGATGGGAACCCCCCCGGCGCTGAGGGAGCTCCCAACAGCAGCGGACAGAGAGGATCCCACGGCTGTGCTCTGAGGGAAAGAGGTGAGGATGGGGCCCGGCAGGGTCACCACCACCGGGAGGCCTCGATGGCACCGTCGAGTCAGCGCAGCGGGCGACACAGGGCTCACTGCAGCTGCTTGCAAGTGGGGTTGGGCCAGAGGTGCCGCAGGGGCATGGGGGACAGGGTCTGAAGCAAGACATCTCTCGGGGAGGGAGGCAAACCTGAAACACAGAGCAGGCAGGGAGCACGAACCTCAGTATCAGTCTGTCCTTCTTCTCCTCAGCTCTCTCTGTGGACACACTTTGGTTTCTGAACACCCAGTGTGCCTACATCTCCCACGGCCCTCATTGTGCCCTCCGAGTTGCATGGCACAGGAAGGCTGACCCACTTTGGGAATAGGAGCCAGCACAGTGGGTTTTAAAGCACCTGTGGCAAGACTGATCACACCCCATCTCCAGAACAAACATTGCTGCATTGAAGAAAGCACTGGATGCACTTGGCCATTTCGTTAGAGACCATCTACTGCAGGTGCAAATTCTGGTGGGCAGACCTCCCTGCAGTTGAGGCCCATTGATCCCCTTCTGCTTGAAAGAAACCCCTGTTCCCACCTCTCCCCAGCCACCCCACCAAAAGGGAAAGGGGTGACAGCCCTTAAACCGTTCTGTTGCAGGGCCAAGCTGAGGCAGCCCAAGTATCAACCTGAGTAGCCACCATGACAGCAGTTCAGCCCACAGGGAGAGATGGAACGGACTCAGGCTTACCTCGTTCCTTGAGGAAAGGGAGGCCAGAGAGCAGGATGCGGAGCCTGGAGGAGCGCAGGCTTTTATGCTGTGTCCCAGAGCCCCGCGGGGCCACAAACATTCCTTGCTCATGAAGCATCTAAACACCTAGTAGCTGCTGCTTGAAAAGACCTCACTGGTGATTAAGCCCTTGCCTCTTTCACCTGAAATGTTGTGCTCCCGCTGTATACCACCGAACATCAAAATGATTCATCTTCGTCTCCGCTTCATAAGGCCAATCAACTCGGAGGTCTCAGGCTAGTGGGCAAGGAGATTTTGAGTGGGTTTGCGTAGTATGGATTGCCTTTGTCACTTTGCCTTCTTCATGGTGAGCACGGCCACCAGTCATGGTCAAATTCAGCTATGAGGGACACCTCAAGTCAGCTCTCAAGTGCTTTCAGTGCAGGCACTCAGGCTAACCCTGAGAGACATTTCTCCAATGGGTCATCGTAGACACACGGGACACTGTGAGTATGTTCAAGCAGAACGTCAAGACTGCACAATCCCGTATGGGAGAAGAGACTCGTCTCACCAGGGATGTGCCAAAGCTCAACGGCAAGGAAATTCTGTTGTGGGCTGGAAGGAAGCCCCCTGCGGGCAGGAGTGACAGCCACGAGGATGATCAGAGATGCCTGTGTCCTTCCCTGAATGAGACCCACACCGGAATTGACCTGTTTGCTCAGCAAGTTCATCCCAGAGGCCCAAGGCCTGGATGGCCTGCTTCTGAGGAGAGGTCAGGGCAGGGAGCCAAAAGCTCACAGCCCTTCGTCCTGGGTCAGGGATGGGGTGGCCCATTCCATGCATTTCAGATTTCAAAGGGACAGTGCATCAGTCTCCCAGAGCACCTGGGAGTCACGGTGATGTGGAAGAGTTGGGAAAAACCCTGAACTCCAGGCCAACATGAGTCACCCTGCTGTGGAATTCAGGGGACACGGTGGCCCTGCCTCAGGCAGGCCAGGAATACCAGAGCTCACAGCCTCATTTCTCCAAAAGTTCTGCTTTTGTCAAGGGCATTTCCACACAGTTTAGCACCATTCCCGAAACAACTAGTACTTCTATGCAATCTTGTACTGCTGCTGCCTTCCAAGGCCTTGCCTTTTGGTGGCTGCTCCAGGGCCCATGAGACTCAGTGCACCCCAGAATAATGAAGGTTGGAAAGGACCGCTGGAAGTCCTCTGCCTCTGCTCCGAGCAGACCAAACTTCCCAGGTTCCTCAGGAAACTCTAGGCCTTGTCCTGTTGACTTCTGAACATTGCCGCTGACGGTCAGGTTCTCTGTCTCTCGTGCAGCTCTTCCAGGGCTGCACTGCAAGCCCTGGGGGCTACCAGGAGATGGCAATGGCTCTCACAGCTGAGCCTCCCAGGCCCACAAGTGGCCCACCAGGAGACGACAGTGAGGGTGCCAGCACTGGTGAGCAGATCCCAGGGTACAGGGTAAGGTCTGCAGATGGCTTGAATGGAAGTTTTCATGTGGTCCATATAATGACACGTCAAGGATGCCCACTCCTCTACCTCATTCTCAGCCGGGTTGTTTCGTCCCACTTTTAAAACCCACCTAGTTCTAGGTTTGATCTCAATGAGCCAAGAGGTCGGAGTGGGCTCCATGGCACCATGAAGAGCACAAGGGCTGGTGTGTGCAAGGAATGCCACCTGCTCTGCATTTCATTTTCATGCCAGTGACTAGAAGCCCCTTCTGGAAAGAGGAGAGAAAGTCTGTCCCAACACAGCTTTCACTGCAAAGCCCAGAGGGAGCCTTCACTCCTAATCCTGATTCTTAGGTCCCGTCCACCTCCAGACCTCACCCCATGGCCCTGGGAGCTCCTCACCAGTGCTAGCACCCTCACTGTCGTCTCCTCGTGGCCCACTTGTGGGCCTGGGAGGCTCAGCTGTGAGAGCCCCTGGCTGGTAGGATGGGGACCAGGCCTCAAGGCCCTGCTCAGGTGAAAGCGTACCTGTTTGGTGGATACATGGTTGGCGTGGGTCATCTCAAAAGGTCCTTTGCAACTCAAGCTGTGTGATGAAAGCTGAGGGGAGGGATCGTTGCCCTTCCCTCGGCACTGCAGAGGCCACGTCTGGATTGGTGTGCCCCAGTTTGTGTCCCCAGGGACACCAGGGACGAGAGGTGGCGATGAGCTCTCATGGAGCGGGGTACTGGCAGAGGATCAGGCAGAACGTAAGGGCTGGAGCATATGACGTATGGGGTGAGGCCGAGGACACGAGGTTTGTGGAACCTGGCGGAGATGAGCAAGGTGGGGAGGAGGGGATGGAAGTGCTGTCTCCCACCAGCTACAGGAGGTTATGGAAAGGGTGGAGCCCGACTCTCCTGAGAGGTGCACTGCAAAAGGGCAAGAGGCAACAATCACAAGTTGCAACAAGGGAAATACCAGCTGTCTTTTGGGGAAAAGAAGTGACAGAGCTCGCGGTGCAGCCCTGGAAGAGCTGCTCAAGAGACAGTGACCTCTCTGACAGTGGCAGTGTTCAGGAGTCAACAGCACAAGGCCCAGAGCCTGCTGAGGAACCTGGGAAGTTTGGTCTGCTCGGAGCAGTGGACAGGAGCAGAAGACCTCCAGAGGTCCATTCCAACCTTTGTTATTCTGGGGTACACTGAGTCACACGAGCCCTTGAGCAACCACCAAAAGGCAAGGCCTTGGAAGACAGCAAATGCAGGAGATTGCATAGAAGCACCAGTTGATTCAGGAATGGTGCTAAACTGTGTGGAAATGCCCTTGACAAAAGCAGAACTTTTGGAGAAATGAGGCTGTGAGCTCTGGTATTCCTGGCCTGCCTGAGGCAGGGCCACCGTGTCCCCTGAATTCCACAGCAGGGTGACTCATGTTGGCCTGGAGTTCAGGGTTTTTCCCAACTCTTCCACATCACCGTGACTCCCAGGTGCTCTGGGAGACTGATGCACTGTCCCTTTGAAATCTGAAATGCATGGAATGGGCCACCCCATCCCTGACCCAGGACGAAGGGCTGTGAGCTTTTGGCTCCCTGCCCTGACCTCTCCTCAGAAGCAGGCCATCCAGGCCTTGGGCCTCTGGGATGAACTTGCTGAGCAAACAGGTCAATTCCGGTGTGGGTCTCATTCAGGGAAGGACACAGGCATCTCTGATCATCCTCGTGGCTGTCACTCCTGCCCGCAGGGGGCTTCCTTCCAGCCCACAACAGAATTTCCTTGCCGTTGAGCTTTGGCACATCCCTGGTGAGACGAGTCTCTTCTCCCATACGGGATTGTGCAGTCTTGACGTTCTGCTTGAACATACTCACAGTGTCCCGTGTGTCTACGATGACCCATTGGAGAAATGTCTCTCAGGGTTAGCCTGAGTGCCTGCACTGAAAGCACTTGAGAGCTGACTTGAGGTGTCCCTCATAGCTGAATTTGACCATGACTGGTGGCCGCGATCACCATGAAGAAGGCAAAGTGACAAAGGCAATCCAAACTATGCAAACCCACTCAAAATCTCCTTGCCCGCTAGCCTGAGACCTCCGAGTTGATTGGCCTTATGAAGCTGAGACACGGATGAATCGTTTTGATGTTCGGTGGTATGTATACCACCACCATTTGACGTATACCACCACCATTTGATGTATACCTGGTGGTATACAGCGGGAGCACAACATTTCAGGTGAAAGAGGCAAGGGCTTAATCACCAGTGAGGCTGGACCAAGCGGCAACTACTAGGTGTGTAGATGCTTCATGAGCAAGGAATGTTTGTGGCCCCGCGGGGCTCTGGGACACAGCATAAAAGCCTGCGCTCCTCCTGGCCCCGCATCCTGCTCTCTGGCCTCCCTTTCCTCGAGGAACAAGGTAAGTCTGAGTCCGCTCCATCTCTCCCTGTGGGCTGAACTGCTGTCATGGTGGCTACTCAGGTTGATACTTGGGCTGCCTCAGCTTGGCCCTGCAACAGAACGGTTTCAGGGCTGTCACCTCCTTTCCCTTTTGGTGGGGGTGGCTGAGGAGGGCTGGGAAGAGGGGATTTCTTTCAAGCAGAAGGGGATCAATGGGCCTCAACTGCAGGGAGGTCTGCCCACCAGAATTTGCACCTGCAGTAGATGGTCTCTAACGAAATGGCCAAGTGCATCCAGTGCTTTCTTCAATGCAGCAATGTTTGTTCTGGAGATGGGGTATGATCAGTCTTTCCACAGGTGCTTTAAACCCACTGTGCTGGCTCCTGTTCCCAAAGTGGGTCAGCCTTCCTGTGCCATGCAACTCGGAGGGCACAATGAGGGCCGTGGGAGATGTAGGCACACTGGGTGTTCAGAAACCAAAGTGTGTCCACAGAGAGAGCTGAGGAGAAGAAGGACAGACTGATACTGAGGTTCGTGCTCACTGCCTGCTCTGTGTTTCAGGTTTGCCTCCCTCCCCGAGAGATGTCTTGCTTCAGACCCTGTCCCCCATGCCCCTGCGGCACCTCTGGCCCAACCCCACTTGCAAGCAGCTGCAGTGAGCCCTGTGTCGCCCGCTGCGCTGACTCGACGGTGGCCATCCAGGCCTCCCCGGTGGTGGTGACCCTGCCGGGCCCCATCCTCACCTCTTTCCCTCAGAGCACAGCCGTGGGATCCTCTCTGTCCGCTGCTGTTGGGAGCTCCCTCAGCGCCGGGGGGTTCCCATCTCTTCTGGGGGCTCCCTTGGTCTGGGGGCTCAGGGCTGTGCCTGCCTCCCCCCCGCTGCAGTCTGAACTGCTGAAGATGGCAGATCATCCCCTTTGGAGCAGGAAGGAAGACAGGAACCCTGCAGCAGCAGGAGCGTGGCCACGGCTTGCAGACGGGCTGCGTGTCCTCGTCCCACCTGGCAGGAGGGACCTGTGCTCACTGCTCCTCGCTGCACGGCAGGCCTCGCCCTGCCTCCTCTGACTCTGCTTTGCTCTGAGCTCCTTGAGAAAGGGCTCGTTCTCTTCTGCTTTGCTGAGCCTCCTGCTGACGGGGGGAGGGTGCCGGAGTTAGGGACTGGTGTTGGTGGGCTGCGATTGCCACCAGGTAAAGCCGAATGAGAAAAGGAAAGCGCTGTGTGTGGAGCTTGTCCTTGGGAAATGGGCCATTCTCTGTGCCTCCCTGAACCCTGCCGCCGTGTTTCTTGGTCTCTGTTCTGTGCCACTACATTTCCTCCTTCTCATTAAAGACTTTGTGCAGCATAGCTGGAGACTCGTGGTGGTTTGTCCTCCTCCCCCCTCAGCTGGCCAACACCTCTGCAAGGATGTCATGGTTTAAGCCGAGCTGGCATCTAGGCAGCACGTGGTCGCTCGCTCACTCCTCCCTGCCCTGGTGGGAAAACCTGCTCTCTCCCATGACAGTGAGTCTGTCCCCATGCATGGGGCACTGCAAGTTGTGGGTGGAGCTCCCTGGCCTGATACCAGCGCACCAAACCTAAGCAAGCGGGCAAGAGAAAGACAGAAAAGCCTCAGAGAAATGGATGGAACAAGAAGCAATGGACAGGGCTGGAAAGACAAGGAATGTCACACACAGTGGTGGTCAAAGATGGGAAACGGTTGCCCAGGGAGCTTGGAGATCCTCCCTCTTGGGAGATGTCCAACATCCAGCCAGGCAAGGCCATGAAAAACATCCTCGACTTGACCCTGCTTTGAGCCCGGCTTGCACTGCATGATCTCCACCTCAGGTGATGTGTGATTCTCTCAGCCACTGCTGGATGCCCTCATCCAGCAGCAGCCATCAAGAACACAGGAGCAGAGAGGGGACAGGGGCCAGCGCTCAGGAAAGCTGCAGAGGTGTGGTGGGCACAGGGCAGGAGAAGGGGCACGGATGTCAGTCCCTGGGCTGGGAGCACAGAAAGGAAGGAAGATCAGAGGGCATTAAACAACTGACCCAACAGCAAGGCAAGGGGATAAGGTGTAAGCATGCTGAGGAAAGCCCTGAGGGAGCCAAAAGCTTGAGGTCCCACTGAGATCTGCACTCAGATCGCTGGATTCAGAGTCCAGAGTGCTCACCATTACACCATGGGACCACCTGGACAGATGCTGCCTTTCCCCTGTGGCCACCCTCGCTGAGCCATAGGCTCCTGGCTGAGCCTGGCAGTCTCTCCGTCTCCCTGGCCATCACCAAGTGCAGCCTTCCTCCAGGGCCACCGGGCACTCTCTACTCACAGGAGCTTTCAAGGGAGTGCCAGAGCTCTTTGCGCAAGCCTGGCATGCCCTCTCTTACAAGACCCAGGCTGGTAACCTGTGAGAATCTTGGTTTCGCCTAATTAGACCTGCTTATGAAGTTTCCAGCTTAACCTCTTCAACATTGAACCTCACAGAGTACCTTCGTGGCCCAGCGATCGCTCGTTCGATGCTTGCACTTGCCGTCTCTGCTGCTGCCTCCCTTCACCCCCGTGTTGGACAGCCTCTCAATCTGCCTGCCTAAGTTAGTGCCTCTCCTCTTTCTCACCTTGTAGCTCATCCGAAGCGGCCGTCAACCAGATACCCTTACTCTCGCTTGCACTCCTAGCCAAGCTCCTGCCCTTGCCGAACGAGGCGACCAAGAGAGAGGGCAGGGGATGAGGTTCAGCAGAGGCAAGAGCTGGCAGGAGGACCCAAAGCAGCTCCTTCAGCATCTCCCTCAATCACAACGTGCTCCGGCACACTCTCATACCCCCTCGTGCACGTCCCCTCTTCCTCTTCCTGTGTGCCCAGGAAGACCTCTTCTGTGGCTCCTACTTCCTGACTGCGGTCCTTCTGAAAAATGCCACCAGTGCTCGTGCAACCTGTGGTGGGATTGCGTGAGGATGTCTCTGTCCTGTCAGCAGTGTCGGAGAGAAACGCCCCAGAGCCTGCGATGTCCCTGTTGGCCTCTTACTGGTGGGCCTTTTCTCCCACCTGCCCCTCTTCCCACTGGTGCTGTCCATGTTTGCTGGTGAGGAAGTGCCAGTTCAGGGAAACTTGCTGGGTTGAAATCCTGCTGGTCAATGCCACATCCTGGATTGGCACCTACACAATGTGCCACTGGGCCTGAAAGAGGGAAGGACGCATCTCAGGGGCTCTCCAGCTTCGGGAGCAGAGGGCAGAGGAGCTGGCTGATGACTAAGGAGAGGGAAAAGTTGCCCCATCTCCAAAAAAGGGGAAGAAGCACTATCTGGGGAAGCAAGGGAAGGTGAGGATAAACTGGAGCAAGTTCCGCGGAGGATCCCTAGGATAGTCAGGGGCCAGGGGCTCTGGCCTTGGGAGGAGAGGCTGAGGACGCAAGGCTCGCTTAGCTAGGAGAAGAAAATGCTTAGCGGGGATCGAATAGCAGCCTCCCAGTGCCTACAAGGAGGCTACGGCGATGGCTGGAGGATGAGCGTCGTGGTCAGAAATTGAAGAGGCAGTTTGTGACTGGGTACACGAACCAAAATGATCACCCTGAGGGTGCCTAAGCATGGGAGCAGAGGTGCCGAGAGGCTGTGAAATGTCTGTCCTCAAGGTATTTTATGACCCAAAAGGACAAAGCACTGATGAGGTGGTGTGAGCCTGCTTGAAGCAGGAGGATGCACTCTCTGGCTCCCTGAAATGCCTTCCACCCAGAAGGGTTGTTGGAGGGTATGTGGGGAGAGGCATGCAGAATGTGAGTTTTGTAGGGGAGAGTGGAACAGTGAGCACAGGTATGCCCCTTTCTCCTTCTAGAGGAGCTGGGGCTGCAGCAAGAGCTGGTCAGCAGGCTGAGCAGAGCCCCCAGAGGAGCAAGAAGCCTCCAGTGAGGAGGCCACCCAGAGAGAAGAGCCTGCGCCACTCTGCTCCCCCCAGCCCCTCAGCTGGGACCTCCCACAGCCCTGCCTGATGCTCCCTGGCACTGCCAGCACTCACGCCTCCTTCCCTTTGTCCTTCCTGTGCCCTCACCCGGGCAGGAAAATTGCCTCCCTGCAAAGTTCACCTCCTTTGGGCCTGGGGTGGGTAGCTCAAGGGCCTTGCCTTGCCCTTCTCCCCACAGCTCCTGCCCATAACCCTGGCTGGGGACTTTCTCTTTCACCACCCCAGCTGGCTCTGCAGGCACCGAAGGAAACCCCGGAGCGAGGGGGCAGCCTTGTTGCTTGGCAGGGCGGAGAGGAGCTGCTCTCCAGTGAGCTCAGGAGGGCTGCAACCCTGCCCAGAAATCCAGCTCCCAGGAGGCTGCGGGACTGTAGCCGGTGTAAAAGTCAGTTCTTTGCTGGCCGAGGAGGGAGACAAGGACGCTTAGCAGAGAATTACCAGGGGAATGAATTCTCCTATTTCACCTGTGCACGTAGCAGTGCGCCAACCCCAGCATGGAGGACCCCGATATAGAGGAAAGCAGGGTTTAGGTTTGTTTACAAACAGTTGTGTCGACCAGTCAAATTACTGATGTTAAGGGGTGGGCTAATCAGTTACTATCGCTTGAGAAATCAGCATGTGCTTCTCCCGTGCAGGTGGTCTGGACGTATGCTCAGTGGGGTGTTAGTCTGCATTATTCTAAGCCAATGTCCCGTGCAGGTGGAGGGGTTTTCTACTAGATTCAGGTCGATTGCTCTTCTGGCCCTGGTGATATACCTGGGGTTTTTTTGAAAGACAAATCTCCTATTGTTTCATCATCTGGATGGGATGTTCTCAGCCAGTGAGAGCGGTTTAGGTTGGCTCTTCAGGTCTTCAGGTTGACCCTGAGGTAAAAGCTCTTAGTGCTAGGCAGTGTTCGTTCCTCTAAGCAAGTTGTATAGCAGTTAACGCCTTGCCTTTCACAGCGGCTGCGAGGGCCTTGCCCTGCCCGTGCTGTGCTGCGCTGCACTCCCTCCCAGCTCCTGGCTTGTCCTCCCTCCTGGCGCAGCCCTGCCCTTGCTGCTCCCCAACAGCCGAGGGCTGCCCCCGCCACCATGCAGGGTGCCAAAGAGCCAGAGAAACCCCTCCTCTCCGTGCCTGGCGCCATTCCTGTCCTGCCCAACACTGCTGGGGGGGAGGTGGTTCCCAGTCGCCCCAGGGCAGGGCTGGCCCATCCGGACTGGGTGGTGGCCAGTCTTAAATGCTGCCAGGTGTCCCAGGAAGGCTCTGGGCAGGCTGAGCTGGTACAGCCTCTTGGTGAGGGTGAGGGACGAGGTGGCAGTGCTGAGGCCTGCATTTTGGGGCTTGTGTTTGCTGGTTCCCTGCCCATCCACAGGCCAGAGCATGCAGCAAACAGGCAGAGGAGACAAAAGCAAAAGCGGTATGGGAGGGCTGGGACGTGGGTGGAGATGTGAGCATGGGGAGTGTGGCCCCAGCCTGCCTGCTGCAGGGGCTGTTGCTCAGGGGAAGGTATTTCACTGCAGATCAAGAGGTCCCTGGCTCAGCTCCAGGTGCCTCGGGGAGGGAGGAGGACAAGGGCTGTAGGCAAGGGGATTTTACTGTCTCCCTGGGCACCAGGTACAGTGTGGAGCTGAGTCCCATGGCTGCAGCGTGCTCAACTGCAGGGAGCCCAAAAGGGGAGCGTGCCCCGTAGTTGGCAGGATTCGGCCCTGCGCAGGGAAACCCCAATGGATTTCTAGTCCATCGCCTTCACCACTCGGCCACAACTACCTGCTCCAGCCCTCTCTGCCCTGCTCATCACATGCCCTGTGCAATGACACCCGGCTCCCTGGGACTTTCAGGGCAATGCTCCACTCCCAGCGCCTTGTCCTCAGCCGCGCATCTGAGATATCCTGCCACGGGGGGATGGTTTCACTCCCCAGCTGCCATCTCGACCGCTTCCAGGGAAGAAGGGAAGGCAGCTGCGTGGAGACAACGAGGGTGAGGTGGGATATTAGACCCCACTTTGCTTCTCAGTCTGAGGCACTCCAAGCCTGCCGTGAGCACTGGGGTGAGGACACTCCTGCAGGGGAGATGGTGACCTCCTGGCAGCACCTCCAGCCTCTTGGGGACGTAGGGTGGTGTCAACCCTTGAACAAAGACCATGACTGCCGTGCAGGTTGTTGGTGTGTAGGGGGAATGGTTTGTGAGAGTGGGAGAGATCTGTGGAAAGGGCGAGGTAGAGCTGGGCTGAGGAAGAGTGTGGAGGGGCAAAGGGAGAATAAATGGGAGGTGTGGATGACTTAGAGGGAGACTGGAGAGAGCTTGTTTTGGTGGA
Source organism: Gymnogyps californianus (assembly GCF_018139145.2). Classification (NCBI taxonomy): domain Eukaryota; kingdom Metazoa; phylum Chordata; class Aves; order Accipitriformes; family Cathartidae; genus Gymnogyps; species Gymnogyps californianus. Next base: position 174,883 of record NW_026114480.1, on the reverse strand, counting down.
ATAGGTATGTCCAGAGCTTTCTTCCAGCACTAGCAAGCATTGTGAAATTCCTGAGCATGGACCAAAATATTAAACGGGTCCACAAAAGCGATCATTTCCATCACTAGACGAAGGCGGCTCCGATTCCGTTTTGGCTCTGGAGCAGGAAAATGGCGTTTGTGAGTCAGGGTGGAGGGGGTGCATCTGGCAGTGCCTGTCTGCATGCAGAGCAAGGGTGGGAGGTGGTCGCAGTCGAGAGGGTGAGCATGAGGAGGGGCTTGAGGAAGTGTGTGTGCGGGGGGCTGGAGGGAGGAGGCCGGCCTGTCTGTGAAGTGGAGGAGCCGGAGGCCGGCCAGGCTCTGATCTGGAGGAGCAGGAGGCAGCACTGCACGCAGGTGCGTTAGTGGAATAGTGGCGAGCATAGCTGCCTTCCAAGCAGTTGACCCGGCTTCGATTCCTGGCCAATGCAGACAGACGTCTCTTCAGCCTGGCTCCAGGGTTTCTTCCACCTTCTGCTGGCAGCCTCTCCTGCTCAAAAAATGCCCAGCTTTCCCCTGGGGTTTCAAGGAGGAAAGCTGGGCATTCTCGCCTCCCTGCAGCCTTGAGTCCAAGTCAGACCAGTGCTTTCTGCCTGTTGGGAGGCCTCCAGGCTTGACTCTTCACTGCAGTGCTGGCACAGGAGCCAGGAGAGAGGCTTTTCAGCCCTGGCACAGAGCTGCTCCTCTGCTGCTGCTGCTGCTGCTGCCGCTGCTGCTGCTGCTGCTGCTGCTGCTGCTGCTGGTTGCACCTGGCAAGAAAAGCATGCTGCCATGGCAGGGTGCAGATGAAGACCGAGAATGCCTAGGCGGTGGTCAAGGGACAGACTGTGCTTCATGAGGCCAGCTATGCAATTTGGCTGGGCGGTGGGAGGCGGCCTGGTCCTTATGTGATGCCTCAAAGGCCTGTCTGATCTGAAGTCACACTGGAGACGCTGACCTACCCTGTCCAGGCTCCGGCATTGCAGAGACACCCTGAAGTTTACCGGAGCTGGATGTAACGATGTTCCTGGTAACTAAGAACTGAGACACCCTCATTTCTCTTGCAGCTTATGGCCTGTGGGCCAAGGGAAACACAAGGAGCCTCTCACAAGTAGACTCTACCTCAAGGGGACAAAGCTTCTCAAGTCTCTGATTCCAGGGTTGCTTAAAGAAAAGAGCAATGATGTTCTTTGCTGTGCTGACAGTCAAAAACCAAGCTGGATGGTGGGGTTGAGGGGGGGGGGTTGTGTTAGCACAGTATTTATAGAGTCCCACTCTGTCATCAGCAGTTCTACAAGTAGGTGGAGTTAGGAAGAGGGGGATCGTGATTGCACATGCTCAGTTCCCTACTGAAATGCCCACCCTAACCCCATCTTGCAGTCACACTGCCTACGTCCAGCCAGCAAAAGAAGTGTTTTTCTCCTTTCCACTCCATACCCATCCCCTGGAGTTTACTCCCACACCACCAATGAAAGAGAGAAGTGCCATGGCTGGTTTTCATATGATTTTGTGAACAACAATTGAGAGGACTGAAAAGTTAATTCAAAAGGCATGTATTAACTTTCAGAATGAACAATTTGGCAACTGGCCCACAGGGCCGTGATCACTAGCTTACAGACACATGCTCAAGGACTCTGAGGCTTTTTGGTGCTCTGCTCTACGTTCAGGGAGCTCTATCCGCAGCTGGCGGTAAGCTCAGGACAGAAGCCAGTGCTCTTCCTTGCAGAGCGGGTAGCTAACTGAGGGAGAACAAACCACCACGAGTCTCCAGCTATGCTGCACAAAGTCTTTAATGAGAAGGAGGAAATGCAGTGGCACAGAACAGAGACCAAGAAACACGGCGGCAGGGTTCAGGGAGGCACAGAGAATGGCCCATTTCCCAAGGACAAGCTCCACACACAGCGCTTGCCTTTTCCCATTTGGCTCTACCTGGTGGCAATCGCAGCCCACCAACACTAGTACCTAACTCCGGCACCCTCCCCCCGTCAGCAGGAGGTTCAGCAAAGCAGAAGAGAACGAGCCCTTTCTCAAGGAGCTCAGAGCAAAGCAGAGTCAGAGGAGGCAGGGCGAGGCCTGCCGTGCAGCGAGGAGCAGTGAGCACAGGTCCCTCCTGCCAGGTGGGACGAGGACACGCAGCCCATCTGCAAGCCGTGGCCACGCTCCTGCTGCTGCAGGGTCCCTGTCTTCCTTCCTGCTCCGAAGGGGATGATCTGCCGGCTTCAGCAGTTCAGACTGCAGCGGGGGGGAGGCAGGCACAGCCCTGAGCCCCCCAGACCAAGGGAGCCCCCAGAAGAGATGGGAACCCCCCCGGCGCTGAGGGAGCTCCCAACAGCAGCGGACAGAGAGGATCCCACGGCTGTGCTCTGAGGGAAAGAGGTGAGGATGGGGCCCGGCAGGGTCACCACCACCGGGGAGGCCTGGATGGCCACCGTCGAGTCAGCGCAGCGGGCGACACAGGGCTCACTGCAGCTGCTTGCAAGTGGGGTTGGGCCAGAGGTGCCGCAGGGGCATGGGGACAGGGTCTGAAGCAAGACATCTCTCGGGGAGGGAGGCAAACCTGAAACACAGAGCAGGCAGGGAGCACGAACCTCAGTATCAGTCTGTCCTTCTTCTCCTCAGCTCTCTCTGTGGACACACTTTGGTTTCTGAACACCCAGTGTGCCTACATCTCCCACGGCCCTCATTGTGCCCTCCGAGTTGCATGGCACAGGAAGGCTGACCCACTTTGGGAACAGGAGCCAGCACAGTGGGTTTAAAGCACCTGTGGCAAGACTGATCATACCCCATCTCCAGAACAAACATTGCTGCATTGAAGAAAGCACTGGATGCACTTGGCCATTTCGTTAGAGACCATCTACTGCAGGTGCAAATTCTGGTGGGCAGACCTCCCTGCAGTTGAGGCCCATTGATCCCCTTCTGCTTGAAAGAAACCCCTGTTCCCACCTCTCCCCAGCCACCCCACCAAAAGGGAAAGGAGGTGACAGCCCTGAAACCGTTCTGTTGCAGGGCCAAGCTGAGGCAGCCCAAGTATCAACCTGAGTAGCCACCATGACAGCAGTTCAGCCCACAGGGAGAGATGGAACGGACTCAGGCTTACCTCGTTCCTTGAGGAAAGGGAGGCCAGAGAGCAGGATGCGGAGCCTGGAGGAGCGCAGGCTTTTATGCTGTGTCCCAGAGCCCCGCGGGGCCACAAACATTCCTTGCTCATGAAGCATCTAAACACCTAGTAGCTGCTGCTTGCGAAGACCTCACTGGTGATTAAGCCCTTGCCTCTTTCACCTGAAATGTTGTGCTCCCGCTGTATACCACCGAACATCAAAATGATTCATCTTCGTCTCCGCTTCATAAGGCCAATCAACTCGAGGTCTCAGGCTAGTGGGCAAGGAGATTTTGAGTGGGTTTGCGTAGTATGGATTGCCTTTGTCACTTTGCCTTCTTCATGGTGAGCACGGCCACCAGTCATGGTCAAATTCAGCTATGAGGGACACCTCAAGTCAGCTCTCAAGTGCTTTCAGTGCAGGCACTCAGGCTAACCCTGAGAGACATTTCTCCAATGGGTCATCGTAGACACACGGGACACTGTGAGTATGTTCAAGCAGAACGTCAAGACTGCACAATCCGTATGGGAGAAGAGACTCGTCTCACCAGGGATGTGCCAAAGCTCAACGGCAAGGAAATTCTGTTGTGGGCTGGAAGGAAGCCCCCTGCGGGCAGGAGTGACAGCCACGAGGATGATCAGAGATGCCTGTGTCCTTCCCTGAATGAGACCCACACCGGAATTGACCTGTTTGCTCAGCAAGTTCATCCCAGAGGCCCAAGGCCTGGATGGCCTGCTTCTGAGGAGAGGTCAGGGCAGGGAGCCAAAAGCTCACAGCCCTTCGTCCTGGGTCAGGGATGGGGTGGCCCATTCCATGCATTTCAGATTTCAAAGGGACAGTGCATCAGTCTCCCAGAGCACCTGGGAGTCACGGTGATGTGGAAGAGTTGGGAAAAACCCTGAACTCCAGGCCAACATGAGTCACCCTGCTGTGGAATTCAGGGGACACGGTGGCCCTGCCTCAGGCAGGCCAGGAATACCAGAGCTCACAGCCTCATTTCTCCAAAAGTTCTGCTTTTGTCAAGGGCATTTCCACACAGTTTAGCACCATTCCCGAAACAACTAGTACTTCTATGCAATCTTGTACTGCTGCTGCCTTCCAAGGCCTTGCCTTTTGGTGGCTGCTCCAGGGCCCATGAGACTCAGTGCACCCCAGAATAATGAAGGTTGGAAGGGACCGCTGGAAGTCCTCTGCCTCTGCTCCGAGCAGACCAAACTTCCCAGGTTCCTCAGGAAACTCTAGGCCTTGTCCTGTTGACTTCTGAACATTGCCGCTGACGGTCAGGTTCTCTGTCTCTCGTGCAGCTCTTCCAGGGCTGCACTGCAAGCCCTGGGGGCTACCAGGAGATGGCAATGGCTCTCACAGCTGAGCCTCCCAGGCCCACAAGTGGCCCACCAGGAGACGACAGTGAGGGTGCCAGCACTGGTGAGCAGATCCCAGGGTACAGGGTAAGGTCTGCAGATGGCTTGAATGGAAGTTTTCATGTGGTCCATATAATGACACGTCAAGGATGCCCACTCCTCTACCTCATTCTCAGCCGGGTTGTTTCGTCCCACTTTTAAAACCCACCTAGTTCTAGGTTTGATCTCAATGAGCCAAGAGGTCGGAGTGGGCTCCATGGCACCATGAAGAGCACAAGGGCTGGTGTGTGCAAGGAATGCCACCTGCTCTGCATTTCATTTTCATGCCAGTGACTAGAAGCCCCTTCTGGAAAGAGGAGAGAAAGTCTGTCCCAACACAGCTTTCACTGCAAAGCCCAGAGGGAGCCTTCACTCCTAATCCTGATTCTTAGGTCCCGTCCACCTCCAGACCTCACCCCATGGCCCTGGGAGCTCCTCACCAGTGCTAGCACCCTCACTGTCGTCTCCTCGTGGCCCACTTGTGGGCCTGGGAGGCTCAGCTGTGAGAGCCCCTGGCTGGTAGGATGGGGACCAGGCCTCAAGGCCCTGCTCAGGTGAAAGCGTACCTGTTTGGTGGATACATGGTTGGCGTGGGTCATCTCAAAAGGTCCTTTGCAACTCAAGCTGTGTGATGAAAGCTGAGGGGAGGGATCGTTGCCCTTCCCTCGGCACTGCAGAGGCCACGTCTGGATTGGTGTGCCCCAGTTTGTGTCCCCAGGGACACCAGGGACGAGAGGTGGCGATGATCTCTCATGGAGCGGGGTACTGGCAGAGGATCAGGCAGAACGTAAGGGCTGGAGCATATGACGTATGGGGTGAGGCCGAGGACACGAGGTTTGTGGAACCTGGCGGAGATGAGCAAGGTGGGGAGGAGGGGATGGAAGTGCTGTCTCCCACCAGCTACAGGAGGTTATGGAAAGGGTGGAGCCCGACTCTCCTGAGAGGTGCACTGCAAAAGGGCAAGAGGCAACAATCACAAGTTGCAACAAGGGAAATACCAGCTGTCTTTTGGGGAAAAGAAGTGACAGAGCTCGCGGTGCAGCCCTGGAAGAGCTGCTCAAGAGACAGTGACCTCTCTGACAGTGGCAGTGTTCAGGAGTCAACAGCACAAGGCCCAGAGCCTGCTGAGGAACCTGGGAAGTTTGGTCTGCTCGGAGCAGTGGACAGGAGCAGAAGACCTCCAGAGGTCCATTCCAACCTTTGTTATTCTGGGGTACACTGAGTCACACGAGCCCTTGAGCAACCACCAAAAGGCAAGGCCTTGGAAGACAGCAAATGCAGGAGATTGCATAGAAGCACCAGTTGATTCAGGAATGGTGCTAAACTGTGTGGAAATGCCCTTGACAAAAGCAGAACTTTTGGAGAAATGAGGCTGTGAGCTCTGGTATTCCTGGCCTGCCTGAGGCAGGGCCACCGTGTCCCCTGAATTCCACAGCAGGGTGACTCATGTTGGCCTGGAGTTCAGGGTTTTTCCCAACTCTTCCACATCACCGTGACTCCCAGGTGCTCTGGGAGACTGATGCACTGTCCCTTTGAAATCTGAAATGCATGGAATGGGCCACCCCATCCCTGACCCAGGACGAAGGGCTGTGAGCTTTTGGCTCCCTGCCCTGACCTCTCCTCAGAAGCAGGCCATCCAGGCCTTGGGCCTCTGGGATGAACTTGCTGAGCAAACAGGTCAATTCCGGTGTGGGTCTCATTCAGGGAAGGACACAGGCATCTCTGATCATCCTCGTGGCTGTCACTCCTGCCCGCAGGGGGCTTCCTTCCAGCCCACAACAGAATTTCCTTGCCGTTGAGCTTTGGCACATCCCTGGTGAGACGAGTCTCTTCTCCCATACGGGATTGTGCAGTCTTGACGTTCTGCTTGAACATACTCACAGTGTCCCGTGTGTCTACGATGACCCATTGGAGAAATGTCTCTCAGGGTTAGCCTGAGTGCCTGCACTGAAAGCACTTGAGAGCTGACTTGAGGTGTCCCTCATAGCTGAATTTGACCATGACTGGTGGCCGCGATCACCATGAAGAAGGCAAAGTGACAAAGGCAATCCATACTACGCAAACCCACTCAAAATCTCCTTGCCCGCTAGCCTGAGACCTCCGAGTTGATTGGCCTTATGAAGCTGAGACACGGATGAATCGTTTTGATGTTCGGTGGTATGTATACCACCACCATTTGACGTATACCACCACCATTTGATGTATACCTGGTGGTATACAGCGGGAGCACAACATTTCAGGTGAAAGAGGCAAGGGCTTAATCACCAGTGAGGCTGGACCAAGCGGCAACTACTAGGTGTGTAGATGCTTCATGAGCAAGGAATGTTTGTGGCCCCGCGGGCTCTGGGACACAGCATAAAAGCCTGCGCTCCTCCAGGCCCGCATCCTGCTCTCTGCCTCCCTTTCCTCGAGGAACAAGGTAAGTCTGAGTCCGCTCCATCTCTCCCTGTGGGCTGAACTGCTGTCATGGTGGCTACTCAGGTTGATACTTGGGCTGCCTCAGCTTGGCCCTGCAACAGAACGGTTTCAGGGCTGTCACCTCTTTCCCTTTTGGTGGGGGTGGCTGAGGAGGGCTGGGAACAGGGGTTTCTTTCAAGCAGAAGGGGATCAATGGGCCTCAACTGCAGGGAGGTCTGCCCACCAGAATTTGCACCTGCAGTAGATGGTCTCTAACGAAATGGCCAAGTGCATCCAGTGCTTTCTTCAATGCAGCAATGTTTGTTCTGGAGATGGGGTATGATCAGTCTTGCCACAGGTGCTTTAAACCCACTGTGCTGGCTCCTGTTCCCAAAGTGGGTCAGCCTTCCTGTGCCATGCAACTCGGAGGGCACAATGAGGGCCGTGGGAGATGTAGGCACACTGGGTGTTCAGAAACCAAAGTGTGTCCACAGAGAGAGCTGAGGAGAAGAAGGACAGACTGATACTGAGGTTCGTGCTCCCTGCCTGCTCTGTGTTTCAGGTTTGCCTCCCTCCCCGAGAGATGTCTTGCTTCAGACCCTGTCCCCCATGCCCCTGCGGCACCTCTGGCCCAACCCCACTTGCAAGCAGCTGCAGTGAGCCCTGTGTCGCCCGCTGCGCTGACTCGACGGTGGCCATCCAGGCCTCCCCGGTGGTGGTGACCCTGCCGGGCCCCATCCTCACCTCTTTCCCTCAGAGCACAGCCGTGGGATCCTCTCTGTCCGCTGCTGTTGGGAGCTCCCTCAGCGCCGGGGGGGTTCCCATCTCTTCTGGGGGCTCCCTTGGTCTGGGGGGCTCAGGGCTGTGCCTGCCTCCCCCCGCTGCAGTCTGAACTGCTGAAGACGGCAGATCATCCCCTTTGGAGCAGGAAGGAAGACAGGAACCCTGCAGCAGCAGGAGCGTGGCCACGGCTTGCAGACGGGCTGCGTGTCCTCGTCCCACCTGGCAGGAGGGACCTGTGCTCACTGCTCCTCGCTGCACGGCAGGCCTCGCCCTGCCTCCTCTGACTCTGCTTTGCTCTGAGCTCCTTGAGAAAGGGCTCGTTCTCTTCTGCTTTGCTGAGCCTCCTGCTGACGGGGGGAGGGTGCCGGAGTTAGGGACTGGTGTTGGTGGGCTGCGATTGCCACCAGGTAGAGCCGAATGGGAAAAGGCAAGCGCTGTGTGTGGAGCTTGTCCTTGGGAAATGGGCCATTCTCTGTGCCTCCCTGAACCCTGCCGCCGTGTTTCTTGGTCTCTGTTCTGTGCCACTACATTTCCTCCTTCTCATTAAAGACTTTGTGCAGCATAGCTGGAGACTCGTGGTGGTTTGTCCTCCTCCCCCCTCAGCTGGCCAACACCTCTGCAAGGATGTCATGGTTTAAGCCGAGCTGGCATCTAGGCAGCACGTGGTCGCTCGCTCACTCCTCCCTGCCCTGGTGGGAGAACCTGCTCTCTCCCATGACAGTGAGTCTGTCCCCATGCATGGGGCACTGCAAGTTGTGGGTGGAGCTCCCTGGCCTGATACCAGCGCACCAAACCTAAGCAAGCGGGCAAGAGAAAGACAGAAAAGCCTCAGAGAAATGGATGGAACAAGAAGCAATGGACAGGGCTGGAAAGACAAGGAATGTCACACACAGTGGTGGGCAAAGATGGGAAACGGTTGCCCAGGGAGCTTGGAGATCCTCCCTCTTGGGAGATGTCCAACATCCAGCCAGGCAAGGCCATGAAAAACATCCTCGACTTGACCCTGCTTTGAGCCCGGCTTGCACTGCATGATCTCCACCTCAGGTGATGTGTGATTCTCTCAGCCACTGCTGGATGCCCTCATCCAGCAGCAGCCATCAAGAACACAGGAGCAGAGAGGGGACAGGGGCCAGCGCTCAGGAAAGCTGCAGAGGTGTGGTGGGCACAGGGCAGGAGAAGGGGCACGGATGTCAGTCCCTGGGCTGGGAGCACAGAAAGGAAGGAAGATCAGAGGGCATTAAACAACTGACCCAACAGCAAGGCAAGGGGATAAGGTGTAAGCATGCTGAGGAAAGCCCTGAGGGAGCCAAAAGCTTGAGGTCCCACTGAGATTTGAACTCAGATCGCTGGATTCAGAGTCCAGAGTGCTCACCATTACACCATGGGACCACCTGGACAGATGCTGCCTTTCCCCTGTGGCCACCCTCGCTGAGCCATAGGCTCCTGGCTGAGCCTGGCAGTCTCTCCGTCTCCCTGGCCATCACCAAGTGCAGCCTTCCTCCAGGGCCACCGGGCACTCTCTACTCACAGGAGCTTTCAAGGGAGTGCCAGAGCTCTTTGCGCAAGCCTGGCATGCCCTCTCTTACAAGACCCAGGCTGGTAACCTGTGAGAATCTTGGTTTCGCCTAATTAGACCTGCTTATGAAGTTTCCAGCTTAACCTCTTCAACATTGAACCTCACAGAGTACCTTCGTGGCCAGCGATCGCTCGTTCGATGCTTGCACTTGCCGTCTCTGCTGCTGCCTCCCTTCACCCCCGTGTTGGACAGCCTCTCAATCTGCCTGCCTAAGTTAGTGCCTCTCCTCTTTCTCACCTTGTAGCTCATCCGAAGCGGCCGTCAACCAGATACCCTTACTCTCGCTTGCACTCCTAGCCAAGCTCCTGCCCTTGCCGAACGAGGCGACCAAGAGAGAGGGCAGGGGATGAGGTTCAGCAGAGGCAAGAGCTGGCAGGAGGACCCAAAGCAGCTCCTTCAGCATCTCCCTCAATCACAACGTGATCCGGCACACTCTCATACCCCCTCGTGCACGTCCCCTCTTCCTCTTCCTGTGTGCCCAGGAAGACCTCTTCTGTGGCTCCTACTTCCTGACTGCGGTCCTTCTGAAAAATGCCACCAGTGCTCGTGCAACCTGTGGTGGGATTGCGTGAGGATGTCTCTGTCCTGTCAGCAGTGTCGGAGAGAAACGCCCCAGAGCCTGCGATGTCCCTGTTGGCCTCTTACTGGTGGGCCTTTTCTCCCACCTGCCCCTCTTCCCACTGGTGCTGTCCATGTTTGCTGGTGAGGAAGTGCCAGTTCAGGGAAACTTGCTGGGTTGAAATCCTGCTGGTCAATGCCACATCCTGGATTGGCACCTACACAATGTGCCACTGGGCCTGAAAGAGGGAAGGACGCATCTCAGGGCTCTCCAGCTTCGGGAGCAGAGGGCAGAGGAGCTGGCTGATGACTAAGGAGAGGGAAAAGTTGCCCCATCTCCAAAAAAGGGGAAGAAGCACTATCTGGGGAAGCAAGGGAAGGTGAGGATAAACTGGAGCAAGTTCCGCGGAGGATCCCTAGGATAGTCAGGGGCCAGGGCTCTGGCCGTGGGAGGAGAGGCTGAGGACGCAAGGCTCGCTTAGCTAGGAGAAGAAAATGCTTAGCGGGGATCGAATAGCAGCCTCCCAGTGCCTACAAGGAGGCTACGGCGATGGCTGGAGGATGAGCGCTGTGGTCAGAAATTGAAGAGGCAGTTTGTGACTGGGTACACGAACCAAAATGATCACCCTGAGGGTGCCTAAGCATGGGAGCAGAGGTGCCGAGAGGCTGTGAAATGTCTGTCCTCAAGGTATTTTATGACCCAAAAGGACAAAGCACTGATGAGGTGGTGTGAGCCTGCTTGAAGCAGGAGGATGCACTCTCTGGCTCCCTGAAATGCCTTCCACCCAGAAGGGTTGTTGGAGGGTATGTGGGGAGAGGCATGCAGAATGTGAGTTTTGTAGGGGAGAGTGGAACAGTGAGCACAGGTATGCCCCTTTCTCCTTCTAGAGGAGCTGGGGCTGCAGCAAGAGCTGGTCAGCAGGCTGAGCAGAGCCCCCAGAGGAGCAAGAAGCCTCCAGTGAGGAGGCCACCCAGAGAGAAGAGCCTGCGCCACTCTGCTCCCCCCAGCCCCTCAGCTGGGACCTCCCACAGCCCTGCCTGATGCTCCCTGGCACTGCCAGCACTCACGCCTCCTTCCCTTTGTCCTTCCTGTGCCCTCACCCGGGCAGGAAAATTGCCTCCCTGCAAAGTTCACCTCCTTTGGGCCTGGGGTGGGTAGCTCAAGGGCCTTGCCTTGCCCTTCTCCCCACAGCTCCTGCCCATAACCCTGGCTGGGGACTTTCTCTTTCACCACCCCAGCTGGCTCTGCAGGCACCGAAGGAAACCCCGGAGCGAGGGGGCAGCCTTGTTGCTTGGCAGGGCGGAGAGGAGCTGCTCTCCAGTGAGCTCAGGAGGGCTGCAACCCTGCCCAGAAATCCAGCTCCCAGGAGGCTGCGGGACTGTAGCCGGTGTAAAAGTCAGTTCTTTGCTGGCCGAGGAGGGAGACAAGGACGCTTAGCAGAGAATTACCAGGGGAATGAATTCTCCTATTTCACCTGTGCACGTAGCAGTGCGCCAACCCCAGCATGGAGGACCCCGATATAGAGGAAAGCAGGGTTTAGGTTTGTTTACAAACAGTTGTGTCGACCAGTCAAATTACTGATGTTAAGGGGTGGGCTAATCAGGTTGACCCTGAGGTAAAAGCTCTTAGTGCTAGGCAGTGTTCGTTCCTCTAAGCAAGTTGTATAGCAGTTAACGCCTTGCCTTTCACAGCGGCTGCGAGGGCCTTGCCCTGCCCGTGCTGTGCTGCGCTGCACTCCCTCCCAGCTCCTGGCTTGTCCTCCCTCCTGGCGCAGCCCTGCCCTTGCTGCTTCCCAACAGCCGAGGGCTGCCCCCGCCACCATGCAGGGTGCCAAAGAGCCAGAGAAACCCCTCCTCTCCGTGCCTGGCGCCATTCCTGTCCTGCCCAACACTGCTGGGGGGGGAGGTGGTTCCCAGTCGCCCCAGGGCAGGGCTGGCCCATCCGGACTGGGTGGTGGCCAGTCTTAAATGCTGCCAGGTGTCCCAGGAAGGCTCTGGCAGGCTGAGCTGGTACAGCCTCTTGGTGAGGGTGAGGGACGAGGTGGCAGTGCTGAGGCCTGCATTTTGGGGCTTGTGTTTGCTGGTTCCCTGCCCCATCCACAGGCCAGAGCATGCAGCAAACAGGCAGAGGAGACAAAAGCAAAAGCGGAATGGGGAGGGCTGGGACGTGGGTGGAGATGTGAGCATGGGGAGTGTGGCCCCAGCCTGCCTGCTGCAGGGGCTGTTGCTCAGGGGAAGGTATTTCACTGCAGATCAAGAGGTCCCTGGCTCAGCTCCAGGTGCCTCGGGGAGGGAGGAGGACAAGGGCTGTAGGCAAGGGGATTTTACTGTCTCCCTGGGCACCAGGTACAGTGTGGAGCTGAGTCCCATGGCTGCAGCGTGCTCAACTGCAGGGAGCCCAAAAGGGGAGCGTGCCCCGTAGTTGGCAGGATTCGGCCCTGCGCAGGGAAACCCCAATGGATTTCTAGTCCATCGCCTTCACCACTCGGCCACAACTACCTGCTCCAGCCCTCTCTGCCCTGCTCATCACATGCCCTGTGCAATGACACCCGGCTCCCTGGGACTTTCAGGGCAATGCTCCACTCCCAGCGCCTTGTCCTCAGCCGCGCATCTGAGATATCCTGCCACGGGGGGATGGTTTCACTCCCCAGCTGCCGTCTCGACCGCTTCCAGGGAAGAAGGGAAGGCAGCTGCGTGGAGACAACGAGGGTGAGGTGGATATTAGACCCCACTTTGCTTCTCAGTCTGAGGCACTCCAAGCCTGCCTGTGAGCACTGGGGTGAGGACACTCCTGCAGGGGAGATGGTGACCTCCTGGCAGCACCTCCAGCCTCTTGGGGACGTAGGGTGGTGTCAACCCTTGAACAAAGACCATGACTGCCGTGCAGGTTGTTGGTGTGTAGGGGGAATGGTTTGTGAGAGTGGAGAGATCTGTGGAAAGGGCGAGGTAGAGCTGGGCTGAGGAAGAGTGTGGAGGGGCAAAGGGAGAATAAATGGGAGGTGTGGATGACTTAGAGGGAGACTGGAGAGAGCTTGTTTTGGTGGAATAGGTATGTCCAGAGCTTTCTTCCAGCACTAGCAAGCATTGTGAAATTCCTGAGCATGGACCAAAATATTAAACGGGTCCACAAAAGCGATCATTTCCATCACTAGACGAAGGCGGCTCCGATTCCGTTTTGGCTCTGGAGCAGGAAAATGGCGTTTGTGAGTCAGGGTGGAGGGGGTGCATCTGGCAGTGCCTGTCTGCATGCAGAGCAAGGGTGGGAGGTGGTCGCAGTCGAGAGGGTGAGCATGAGGAGGGGCTTGAGGAAGTGTGTGTGCGGGGGGCTGGAGGGAGGAGGCCGGCCTGTCTGTGAAGTGGAGGAGCCGGAGGCCGGCCAGGCTCTGATCTGGAGGAGCAGGAGGCAGCACTGCACGCAGGTGCGTTAGTGGAATAGTGGCGAGCATAGCTGCCTTCCAAGCAGTTGACCCGGCTTTCGATTCCTGGCCAATGCAGACAGACGTCTCTTCAGCCTGGCTCCAGGGTTTCTTCCACCTTCTGCTGGCAGCCTCTCCTGCTCAAAAAATGCCAGCTTTCCCCTGGGGTTTCAAGGAGGAAAGCTGGGCATTTCTCGCCTCCCTGCAGCCTTGAGTCCAAGTCAGACCAGTGCTTTCTGCCTGTTGGGAGGCCTCCAGGCTTGACTCTTCACTGCAGTGCTGGCACAGGAGCCAGGAGAGAGGCTTTTCAGCCCTGGCACAGAGCTGCTCCTCCTGCTGCTGCTGCTGCTGCTGCCGCTGCTGCTGCTGCTGCTGCTGCTGCTGCTGCTGCTGGTTGCACCTGGCAAGAAAAGCATGCTGCCATGGCAGGGTGCAGATGAAGACCGAGAATACCTAGGCGGTGGTCAAGGGACAGACTGTGCTTCATGAGGCCAGCTATGCAATTTGGCTGGGCGGTGGGAGGCGGCCTGGTCCTTATGTGATGCCTCAAAGGCCTGTCTGATCTGAAGTCACACTGGAGACGCTGACCTACCCTGTCCAGGCTCCGGCATTGCAGAGACACCCTGAAGTTTACCGGAGCTGGATGTAACGATGTTCCTGGTAACTAAGAACTGAGACACCCTCATTTCTCTTGCAGCTTATGGCCTGTGGGCCAAGGGAAACACAAGGAGCCTCTCACAAGTAGACTCTACCTCAAGGGGACAAAGCTTCTCAAGTCTCTGATTCCAGGGTTGCTTAAAGAAAAGAGCAATGATGTTCTTTGCTGTGCTGACAGTCAAAAACCAAGCTGGATGGTGGGGTTGAGGGGGGGGGTTTGTGTTAGCACAGTATTTATAGAGTCCCACTCTGTCATCAGCAGTTCTACAAGTAGGTGGAGTTAGGAAGAGGGGGATCGTGATTGCACATGCTCAGTCCCTACTGAAATGCCCACCCTAACCCCATCTTGCAGTCACACTGCCTACGTCCAGCCAGCAAAAGAAGTGTTTTTCTCCTTTCCACTCCATACCCATCCCCTGGAGTTTACTCCCACACCACCAATGAAAGAGAGAAGTGCCATGGCTGGTTTTCATATGATTTTGTGAACAACAATTGAGAGGACTGAAAAGTTAATTCAAAAGGCATGTATTAACTTTCAGAATGAACAATTAGGCAACTGGCCCACAGGGCCGTGATCACTAGCTTACAGACACATGCTCAAGGACTCTGAGGCTTTTTGGTGCTCTGCTCTACGTTCAGGGAGCTCTATCCGCAGCTGGCGGTAAGCTCAGGACAGAAGCCAGTGCTCTTCCTTGCAGAGCGGGTAGCTAACTGAGGGAGAACAAACCACCACGAGTCTCCAGCTATGCTGCACAAAGTCTTTAATGAGAAGGAGGAAATGCAGTGGCACAGAACAGAGACCAAGAAACACGGGCGGCAGGGTTCAGGGAGGCACAGAGAATGGCCCATTTCCCAAGGACAAGCTCCACACACAGCGCTTGCCTTTTCCCATTTGGCTCTACCTGGTGGCAATCGCAGCCCACCAACACTAGTCCCTAACTCCGGCACCCTCCCCCGTCAGCAGGAGGCTCAGCAAAGCAGAAGAGAACGAGCCCTTTCTCAAGGAGCTCAGAGCAAAGCAGAGTCAGAGGAGGCAGGGCGAGGCCTGCCGTGCAGCGAGAGCAGTGAGCACAGGTCCCTCCTGCCAGGTGGGGACGGAGGACACGCAGCCCTCTGCAAGCCGTGGCCACGCTCCTGCTGCCTGCAGGTTCCTGTCTTCCTTCCCGCTCCAAGGGGATGATACTGCCGGCTTCAGCAGTTCAGACTGCAGCGGGGGAGGCAGGCACAGCCCTGAGCCCCCCAGACCAAGGGAGCCCCCAGAAGAGATGGGAACCCCCCCGGCGCTGAGGGAGCTCCCAACAGCAGCGGACAGAGAGGATCCCACGGCTGTGCTCTGAGGGAAAGAGGTGAGGATGGGGCCCGGCAGGTCACCACCACCGGAGAGGCCTCGATGAATACCGTCGAGTCAGCGCAGCGGGCGACACAGGGCTCACTGCAGCTGCTTGCAAGTGGGGTTGGGCCAGAGGTGCCGCAGGGGCATGGGGACAGGGTCTGAAGCAAGACATCTCTCGGGAGGGAGGCAAACCTGAAACACAGAGCAGGCAGGGAGCACGAACCTCAGTATCAGTCTGTCCTTTTCTCCTCAGCTCTCTCGTGGACACACTTTGGTTTCTGAACACCCAGTGTGCCTACATCTCCCACGGCCCTCATTGTGCCCTCCGAGTTGCATGGCACAGGAAGGCT
>NW_026114480.1:116719-158819 GCF_018139145.2 Gymnogyps californianus | reverse complement strand
ATTTCAACCCAGCAAGTTTCCCTGAACTGGCACTTCCTCACCAGCAAACATGGACAGCACCAGTGGGAAGAGGGGCAGGTGGGAGAAAAGGCCCACCAGTAAGAGGCCAACAGGGACATCGCAGGCTCTGGGGCGTTTCTCTCCGACACTGCTGACAGGACAGAGACATCCTCACGCAATCCCACCACAGGTTGCACGAGCACTGGTGGCATTTTTCAGAAGGACCGCAGTCAGGAAGTAGGAGCCACAGAAGAGGTCTTCCTGGGCACACAGGAAGAGGAAGAGGGGACGTGCACGAGGGGGTATGAGAGTGTGCCGGAGCACGTTGTGATTGAGGGAGATGCTGAAGGAGCTGCTTTGGGTCCTCCTGCCAGCTCTTGCCTCTGCTGAACCTCATCCCCTGCCCTCTCTCTTGGTCGCCTCGTTCGGCAAGGGCAGGAGCTTGGCTAGGAGTGCAAGCGAGAGTAAGGGTATCTGGTTGACGGCCGCTTCGGATGAGCTACAAGGTGAGAAAGAGGAGAGGCACTAACTTAGGCAGGCAGATTGAGAGGCTGTCCAACACGGGGGTGAAGGGAGGCAGCAGCAGAGACGGCAAGTGCAAGCATCGAACGAGCGATCGCTGGGCCATGAAGGTACTCTGTGAGGTCCAATGTTGAAGAGGTTAAGCTGGAAACTTCATAAGCAGGTCTAATTAGGCGAAACCAAGATTCTCACAGGTTACCAGCCTGGGTCTTGTAAGAGAGGGCATGCCAGGCTTGCGCAAAGAGCTCTGGCACTCCCTTGAAAGCTCCTGTGAGTAGAGGGTGCCCGGTGGCCCTGGAGGAAGGCTGCACTTGGTGATGGCCAGGGAGACGGAGAGACTGCCAGGCTCAGCCAGGAGCCTATGGCTCAGCGAGGGTGGCCACAGGGGAAAGGCAGCATCTGTCCAGGTGGTCCCATGGTGTAATGGTGAGCACTCTGGACTCTGAATCCAGCGATCTGAGTGCAGATCTCAGTGGGACCTCAAGCTTTTGGCTCCCTCAGGGCTTTCCTCAGCATGCTTACACCTTATCCCCTTGCCTTGCTGTTGGGTCAGTTGTTTAATGCCCTCTGATCTTCCTTCCTTTCTGTGCTCCCAGCCCGGACTGACATCCGTGCCCCTTCTCCTGCCCTGTGCCCACCACACCTCTGCAGCTTTCCTGAGCGCTGGCCCTGTCCCCTCTCTGCTCCTGTGTTCTTGATGCTGCTGGATGAGGGCATCCAGCAGTGGCTCAGAGAATCACACATCACCTGAGGTGGAGATCATGCAGTGCAAGCCGGGCTCAAAGCAGGGTCAAGTCGAGGACGTTTTCATGGCCTTGCCTGGCTGGATGTTGGACATCTCCCAAGAGGGAGGATCTCCAAGCTCCCTGGGCAACCGTTTCCCATCTTTGCCCACCACTGTGTGTGGCATTCCTTGTCTTTCCAGCCCTGTCCATTGCTTCTTGTTCCATCCATTTCTCTGAGGCTTTTCTGTCTTTCTCTTGCCCGCTTGCTTGGGTTTGGTGTGCTGGTATCAGGCCAGGGAGCTCCACCCACAACTTGCAGTGCCCCATGCATGGGGACAGACTCACTGTCATGGGAGAGAGCAGGTTTTCCCACCAGGGCAGGGAGGAGTGAGCGAGCGACCACGTGCTGCCTAGATGCCAGCTCGGCTTAAACCATGACATCCTTGCAGAGGTGTTGGCCAGCTGAGGGGGAGGAGAACAAACCACCACGAGTCTCCAGCTATGCTGCACAAAGTCTTTAATGAGAAGGAGGAAATGCAGTGGCACAGAACAGAGACCAAGAAACACGGCGGCAGGGTTCAGGGAGGCACAGAGAATGGCCCATTTCCCAAGGACAAGCTCCACACACAGCGCTTGCCTTTTCCCATTGGCTCTACCTGGTGGCAATCGCAGCCCACCAAAACAGTCCCTAACTCCGGCACCCTCCCCCCGTCAGCAGGAGGCTCAGCAAAGCAGAAGAGAACGAGCCCTTTCTCAAGGAGCTCAGAGCAAAGCAGAGTCAGAAGAGGCAGGGCGAGGCCTGCCGTGCAGTGAGGAGCAGTGAGCACAGGTCTCCTGCCAGGTGGGACGAGGACACCCAGCCCGTCTGCAAGCCGTGGCCACGCTCCTGCTGCTGCAGGGTCCTGTCTTCCTTCCTGCTCCAAAGGGGATGATCTGCCGGCTTCAGCAGTTCAGACTGCAGCGGAGGGGAGGCAGGCACAGCCCTGAGCCCCCCAGACCAAGGGAGCCCCCAGAAGAGATGGGAACCCCCCGGCGCTGAGGGAGCTCCCAACAGCAGCGGACAGAGAGGATCCCACGGCTGTGCTCTGAGGGAAAGAGGTGAGGATGGGGCCCGGCAGGGTCACCACCACCGGAGAGGCCTCGATGAATACCGTCGAGTCAGCGCAGCGGGCGACACAGGGCTCACTGCAGCTGCTTGCAAGTGGGGTTGGGCCAGAGGCGCCACAGGGGCGTGGGGACAGGGTCTGAAGCAAGACATCTCTCGGGGAGGGAGGCAAACCTGAAACACAGAGCAGGCAGGGAGCACGAACCTCATATCAGTCTGTCCTTCTTCTTCTCAGCTCTCTCCGTGGACACACTTTGGTTTCTGAACACCCAGTGTGCCTACATCTCCCACGGCCCTCATTGTGCCCCCGAGTTGCATGGCACAGGAAGGCTGACCCACTTTGGGAATAGGAGCCAGCACAGTGGGTTTAAAGCACCTGTGGCAAGACAGATCACACCCCATCTCCAGAACAAACATTGCTGCATTGAAGAAGACACTGGATGCACTTGGCCATTTCGTTAGAGACCATCTACTGCAGGTGCAAATTCTGGTGGGCAGACCTCCCTGCAGCTCAGCCCCATTGATCCCCTTCTGCTTGAAAGAAACCCCTGTTCCCACCTCTCCCAGCCACCCCACCAAAAGGGAAAGGGGTGACAGCCCTGAAACCGTTCTGTTGCAGGGCCAAGCTGAGGCAGCCCAAGTATCAACCTGAGTAGCCACCATGACAGCAGTTCAGCCCACAGGGAGAGATGGAGCGGACTCAGGCTTACCTTGTTCCTCGAGGAAAGGGAGGCAAGAGTGGAGGATGCGGAGCCTGGAGGAGCGCGGGCTTTTATGCTGTGTCCCAGAGCCCTGGGGGGCCACAAACATTCCTTGCTCATGAAGCATCTAAACACCTAGTAGTTCCTGCTTGCGAAGACCTCGCTGGTGATTAAGCCCTTGCCTCTTTCACCTGAAATGTTGTGCTCCCGCTGTATACCACCGAACATCAAAATGATTCATCTTCGTCTCCGCTTCATAAGGCCAATCAACTCGGAGGTCTCAGGCTAGTGGGCAAGGAGATTTTGAGTGGGTTTGCATAGTTTGGATTGCCTTTGTCACTTTGCCTTCTTCATGGTGAGCACGGCCACCAGTCATGGTCAAATTCAGCTATGAGGGACACCTCAAGTCAGCTCTCAAGTGCCTTCAGTGCAGGCACTCAGGCTAACCCTGAGAGACATTTCTCCAATGGGTCATCGTAGACACACGGGACACTGTAAGTTCAAGCAGAACGTCAAGACTGCACAATTCCATATGGGAGAAGAGACTCGTCTCACCAGGGATGTGCCAAAGCTCAACGGCAAGGAAATTCTGTTGTGGGCTGGAAGGAAGCCCCCTGCGGGCAGGAGTGACAGCCACGAGGATGATCAGAGATGCCTGCGTCCTTCCCTGAATGAGACCCACACCGGAATTGACCTGTTTGCTCAGCAAGTTCATCCCAGAGGCCCAAGGCCTGGATGGCCTGCTTCTGAGGAGAGGTCAGGGCAGGGAGCCAAAAGCTCACAGCCCTTCTTCCTGGGTCAGGGATGGGGTGGCCCATTCCATGCATTTCAGATTTCAAAGGGACAGTGCATCAGTCTCCCAGAGCACCTGGGAGTCACGGTGATGTGGAAGAGTTGGGAAAAACCCTGAACTCCAGGCCAACATGAGTCACCCTGCTGTGGAATTCAGGGGACACGGTGGCCCTGCCTCAGGCAGGCCAGGAATACCAGAGCTCACAGCCTCATTTCTCCAAAAGTTCTGCTTTTGTCAAGGGCATTTCCACACAGTTTAGCACCATTCCCAAAACAACTAGTACTTCTATGCAATCTTGTACTGCTGCTGCCTTCCAAGGCATTGCCTTTGGTGGCTGCTCCAGGGCCCATGAGACTCAGTGCACCCAGAATAATGAAGGTTGGAAGGGACCACTGGAAGTCCTCTGCTCTGCTCCGAGCAGACCAAACTTCCCAGTTTCCTCAGGAAACTCTAGGCCTTGTCCTGTTGACTTCTGAACATTGCCACTGACGGTCAGGTTCTGTCTCTCGTGCAGCTCTTCCAGGGCTGCACTGCAAGCCCTGGGGCTACCAGGAGATGGCAATGGCTCTCACAGCTGAGCCTCCAGGCCACAAGTGGCCCACCAGGAGACGACAGTGAGGGTGCCAGCACTAGTGAGCAGATCCAGGGTACAGGGTAAGGTCTGCAGATGGCTTGAATGGAAGTTTTCATGTGGTCCATATAATGACACGTCAAGGATGCCCACTCTCTACCTCATTCTCAGCCGGGTTGTTTCGTCCCACTTTTAAAACCACCTAGTTCTAGTTTGATCTCAATGAGCCAAGAGGTCGGAGTGGGCTCCATGGCACCATGAAGAGCACAAGGGCTGGGTGTGTGCAAGGAATGCCACCTGCTCTGCATTTCATTTTCATGCCAGTGACTAGAAGCCCTTCTGGAAAGAGGAGAGAAAGTCTGTCCCAACACAGCTTTCACTGCAAAGCCCAGAGGGAGCCTTCACCTAATCCTGATCTTAGGTCCCGTCCACCTCCAGACCTCACCCATGGCCCTGGGAGCTCCTCACCAGTGCTAGCACCCTCACTGTCGTCTCCTCGTGGCCCACTTGTGGGCCTGGGAGGCTCAGCTGTGAGAAGCCCTGGCTGGTAGGATGGGGACCAGGGCCTCAAGGCCCTGCTCAGGTGAAAGCGTACCTGTTTTGGTGGATACATGTGGCGTGGGTCATCTCAAAAGGTCCTTTGCAACTCAAGCTGTGTGATGAAAGCTGAGGGAGGGATCGTGCCTTCCTCGGCACTGCAGAGGCCATGTCTGGATTGGTGTGCCCAGTTTGTGTCCCAGGGACACCAGGGACGAGAGGTGCGATGATCTCTCATGGAGCGGGGTACTGGCAGAGGATCAGGCAGAACGTAAGGGCTGGAGCATATGACGTATGGGGTGAGGCCGAGGACACGAGGTTTGTGGAACCTGGGGAGATGAGCAAGGTGGGGAGGAGGGGATGGAAGTGCTGTCTCCCACCAGCTACAGGAGGTTATGGAAAGGGTGGAGCCCGACTCTCCTGAGAGGTGCACTGCAAAAGGGCAAGAGGCAACAATCACAAGTTGCAACAAGGGAAATACCAGCTGTCTTTTGGGGAAAGAAGTGACAGAGCTCGTGGTGCAGCCCTGGAAGAGCTGCTCAAGAGACAGTGACCTCTCTGACAGTGGCAGTGTTCAGGAGTCAACAGCACAAGGCCCAGAGCCTGCTGAGAACCTGGGAAGTTGGTCTGCTCGGAGCAGTGGACAGGAGCAGAAGACCTCCAGAGGTCCATTCCAACCTTTGTTATTCTGGGGTACACTGAGTCACACGAGCCCTTGAGCAAACCACCAAAAGGCAAGGCTTGGAAGACAGCAAATGCAGGAGATTGCATAGAAGCACCAGTTGATTCAGGAATGGTGCTAAACTGTGTGGAAATGCCCTGACAAAAGCAGAACTTTGGGAAGAGGCTGTGAGCTCTGGTATTCCTGGCTGCCTGAGGCAGGGCACCGTGTCCCTGAATTCCACAGCAGGGTGACTCATGTTGGCCTGGAGTTCAGGGTTTTTTCCCAACTCTTCCACATCACCGTGACTCCCAGGTGCTCTGGAGACTGATGCACTGTCCCTTTGAAATCTGAAATGCATGGAATGGGCCACCCCATCCCTGACCCAGGAGAAGGGCTGTGAGCTTTTGCTCCTGCCCTGACCTCTCCTCAGAAGCAGGCCATCCAGGCCTTGGGCCTCTGGATGAACTTGCTGAGCAAACAGGTCAATTCCGGTGTGGGTCTCATTCAGGGAAGGACACAGGCATCTCTGATCATCCTCTGTGGCTGTCACTGTTCTCTGCCCGCAGGGGGCTTCCTTCCAGCCCACAACAGAATTTCCTTGCCGTTGAGCTTTGGCACATCCCTGGTGAGACGAGTCTCTTCTCCCATACGGGATTGTGCAGTCTTGACGTTCTGCTTGAACATACTCACAGTGTCCCGTGTGTCTACGATGACCCATTGGAGAAATGTCTCTCAGGGTTAGCCTGAGTGCCTGCACTGAAAGCACTTGAGAGCTGACTTGAGGTGTCCCTCATAGCTGAATTTGACCATGACTGGTGGCCGCGATCACCATGAAGAAGGCAAAGTGACAAAGGCAATCCATACTACGCAAACCCACTCAAAATCTCCTTGCCCGCTAGCTGAGACTCCGAGTTGATTGGCCTTATGAAGCGGAGACGAAGATGAATCATTTTGATGTTCGGTGGTATACAGCGGGAGCACAACATTTCAGGTGAAAGAGGCAAGGGCTTAATCACCAGTGAGGTCTTCGCAAGCAGCAGCTACTAGGTCTTTAGATGCTTCATGATCAAGGAATGTTTGTGGCACCGCGGGGCTCTGGGACACAGCATAAAAGCCTGCGCTCCTCCAGGCTCCGCATCCTCCTCTCTGGCCTCCCTTCCTCAAGGAACGAGGTAAGTCTGAGTCCGCTCCATCTCTCCCTGTGGGCTGAACTGCTGTCATGGTGGCTACTCAGGTTGATACTTGGGCTGCCTCAGCTTGGCCCTGCAAGAGAACGGTTTCAGGGCTGTCACCTCTTTCCCTTTTGGTGGGGGTGGCTGAGGAGAGGTGGGAACAGGGGTTTCTTTTAAGCAGAAGGGGATGAAAAGGGCTGAGCTGCAGGGAGGTCTGCCCACCAGAATTTGCACCTGCAGTAGATGGTCTCTAACGAAATGGCCAAGTGCATCCAGTGCTTTCTTCAATGCAGCAATGTTTGTTCTGGAGATGGGGTATGATCAGTCTTGCCACAGGTGCTTTAAACCCACTGTGCTGGCTCCTGTTCCCAAAGTGGGTCAGCCTTCCTGTGCCATGCAACTCGGAGGGCACAATGAGGGCCGTGGGAGATGTAGGCACACTGGGTGTTCAGAAACCAAAGTGCGTCCACGGAGAGAGCTGAGGAAAAGAAGGACAGACTGATACTGAGGTTCGTGCTCCCTGCCTGCTCTGTGTTTCAGGTTTGTCTCCCTCCCGAGAGATGTCTTGCTTCAGACCCTGTTCCCCATGCCCCTGCGGCACTCTGGCCCAACCCCACTTGCAAGCAGCTGCAGTGAGCCCTGTGTCGCCCGCTGCGCTGACTCGACGGTATTCATCGAGGCCTCTCCGGTGGTGGTGACTCTGCCGGGCCCCATCCTCACCTCTTTCCCTCAGAGCACAGCCGTGGGATCCTCTCTGTCCGCTGCTGTTGGGAGCTCCTCAGCGCCGGGGGGGTTCCCATCTCTTCTGGGGGCTCCCTTGGTCTGGGGGGCTCAGGGCTGTGCCTGCCTCCCCTCCGCTGCAGTCTGAACTGCTGAAGCCAGCAGATCATCCCCTTTGGAGCGGGAAGGAAGACAGGGACCCTGCAGCAGCAGGAGCGTGGCCACGGCTTGCAGACGGGCTGCAGTGTCCTCATCCCACCTGGCAGGAGGGACCTGTGCTCACTGCTCCTCGCTGCACGGCAGGCCTCGCCCTGCCTCTCTGACTCTGCTTTGCTCTGAGCTCCTTGAGAAAGGGCTCGTTCTCTTCTGCTTTGCTGAACCTCCTGCTGACGGGGGGAGGGTGCCGGAGTTAGGTACTAGTGTTGGTGGGCTGCGATTGCCACCAGGTAGAGCCGAATGGGAAAAGGCAAGCGCTGTGTGTGGAGCTTGTCCTTGGGAAATGGGCCATTCTCTGTGCCTCCCTGAACCCTGCCGCCGTGTTTCTTGGTCTCTGTTCTGTGCCACTGCATTTCCTCCTTCTCATTAAAGACTTTGTGCAGCATAGCTGGAGACTCGTGGTGGTTTGTTCTCCTCAGTTAGCTACCCGCTCTGCAAGGAAGAGCACTGGCTTCTGTCCTGAGCTTACCGCCAGCTGCGGATAGAGCTCCCTGAACGTAGAGCAGAGCACCAAAAAGCCTCAGAGTCCTTGAGCATGTGTCTGTAAGCTAGTGATCACGGCCCTGTGGGCCAGTTGCCAAATTGTTCATTCTGAAAGTTAATACATGCCTTTTGAATTAACTTTTCAGTCCTCTCAATTGTTGTTCACAAAATCATATGAAAACCAGCCATGGCACTTCTCTCTTTCATTGGTGGTGTGGGAGTAAACTCCAGGGGATGGGTATGGAATGGAAAGGAGAAAAGCACTTCTTTTGCTGGCTGGACGTAGGCAGTGTGACTGCAAGATGGGGTTAGGGTGGGCATTTCAGTAGGGACCTGAGCATGTGCAATCACGATCCCCTCTTCCTAACTCCACCTACTTGTAGAACTGCTGATGACAGAGTGGGACTCTATAAATACTGTGCTAACACAAACCCCCCCCCTCAACCCCCACCATCCAGCTTGGTTTTTGACTGTCAGCACAGCAAAGAACATCATTGCTCTTTTCTTTAAGCAACCCTGGAATCAGAGACTTGAGAAGCTTTGTCCCTTGAGGTAGAGTCTACTTGTGAGAGGCTCCTTGTGTTTCCCTTGGCCCACAGGCCATAAGCTGCAAGAGAAATGAGGGTGTCTCAGTTCTTAGTTACCAGGAACATCGTTACATCCAGCTCCGGTAAACTTCAGGGTGTCTCTGCAATGCCGGAGCCTGGACAGGGTAGGTCAGCATCTCCAGTGTGACTTCAGATCAGACAGGCCTTTGAGGCATCACATAAGGAACAGGCCGCCTCCCACCGCCCAGCCAAATTGCATAGCTGGCCTCATGAAGCACAGTCTGTCCCTTGACCACCGCCTAGGTATTCTCGGTCTTCATCTGCACCCTGCCATGGCAGCATGCTTTTCTTGCCAGGTGCAACCAGCAGCAGCAGCAGCAGCAGCAGCAGCAGCAGGAGGAGCAGCTCTGTGCCAGGGCTGAAAAGCCTCTCTCCTGGCTCCTGTGCCAGCACTGCAGTGAAGAGTCAAGCCTGGAGGCCTCCCAACAGGCAGAAAGCACTGGTCTGACTTGGACTCAAGGCTGCAGGGAGGCGAGAATGCCCAGCTTTCCCCCTTGAAACCCCAGGGGAAAGCTGGGCATTTTTTGAGCAGGAGAGGCTGCCAGCAGAAGGTGGAAGAAACCCTGGAGCCAGGCTGAAGAGACGCCTGTCTGCATTGGCCAGGAATCGAAGCCGGGTCAACTGCTTGGAAGGCAGCTATGCTCGCCACTATTCCACTAACGCACCTGCGTGCAGTGCTGCTCCTGCTCCTCCAGATCAGAGCCTGGCCGGCCTCCGGCTCCTCCACTTCACAGACAGGCGGGCCTCCTCCCTCCAGCCCCCGCACACACACTTCCTCAAGCCCTCCTCATGCTCACCCTCTCGACTGCGACCACCTCCCACCCTTGCTCTGCATGCAGACAGGCACTGCCAGATGCACCCCTCCACCCTGACTCACAAACGCCATTTTCCTGCTCCAGAGCCAAAACGGAATCGGAGCCGCCTTCGTCTAGTGATGGAAATGATCACTTTTGTGGACCCGTTTAATATTTTGGTCCATGCTCAGGAATTTCACAATGCTTGCTAGTGCTGGAAGAAAGCTCTGGACATACCTATTCCACCAAAACAAGCTCTCTCCAGTCTCCCTCTAAGTCATCCACACCTCCCATTTATTCTCCCTTTGCCCCTCCACACTCTTCCTCAGCCCAGCTCTACCTCGCCCTTTCCACAGATCTCTCCCACTCTCACAAACCATTCCCCCTACACACCAACAACCTGCACGGCAGTCATGGTCTTTGTTCAAGGGTTGACACCACCCTACGTCCCCAAGAGGCTGGAGGTGCTGCCAGGAGGTCACCATCTCCCCTGCAGGAGTGTCCTCACCCCAGTGCTCACAGCAGGCTTGGAGTGCCTCAGGCTGAGAAGCAAAGTGGGGTCTAATATCCCACCTCACCCTCGTTGTCTCCACGCAGCTGCCTTCCCTTCTTCCCTGGAAGCGGTCGAGATGGCAGCTGGGGAGTGAAACCATCCCCCGTGGCAGGATATCTCAGATGCGCGGCTGAGGACAAGGCGCTGGGAGTGGAGCATTGCCCTGAAAGTCCCAGGGAGCCGGGTGTCATTGCACAGGGCATGTGATGAGCAGGGCAGAGAGGGCTGGAGCAGGTAGTTGTGGCGAGTGGTGAAGGCGATGGACTAGAAATCCATTGGGGTTTCCCTGCGCAGGGCCGAATCCTGCCAACTACGGGGCACGCTCCCCTTTTGGGCTCCCTGCAGTTGAGCACGCTGCAGCCATGGGACTCAGCTCCACACTGTACCTGGTGCCCAGGGAGACAGTAAAATCCCCTTGCCTACAGCCCTTGTCCTCCTCCCTCCCCGAGGCACCTGGAGCTGAGCCAGGGACCTCTTGATCTGCAGTGAAATACCTTCCCCTGAGCAACAGCCCCTGCAGCAGGCAGGCTGGGGCCACACTCCCCATGCTCACATCTCCACCCACGTCCCAGCCCTCCCCATATTGCTTTTGCTTTTGTCTCCTCTGCCTGTTTGCTGCATGCTCTGGCCTGTGGATGGGGCAGGGAACCAGCAAACACAAGCCCCAAAATGCAGGCCTCAGCACTGCCACCTCGTCCCTCACCCTCACCAAGAGGCTGTACCAGCTCAGCCTGCCCAGAGCCTTCCTGGGACACCTGGCAGCATTTAAGACTGGCCACCACCCAGTCCGGATGGGCCAGCCCTGCCCTGGGGCGACTGGGAACCACCTCCCCCCCCAGCAGTGTTGGGCAGGACAGGAATGGCGCCAGGCACGGAGAGGAGGGGTTTCTCTGGCTCTTTGGCACCCTGCATGGTGGCGGGGGCAGCCCTCGGCTGTTGGGGAGCAGCAAGGGCAGGGCTGCGCCAGGAGGGAGGACAAGCCAGGAGCTGGGAGGGAGTGCAGCGCAGCACAGCACGGGCAGGGCAAGGCCCTCGCAGCCGCTGTGAAAGGCAAGGCGTTAACTGCTATACAACTTGCTTAGAGGAACGAACACTGCCTAGCACTAAGAGCTTTTACCTCAGGTCAACCTGAAGACTAAAGCAACCTAAACCTTATGGTGAGAACATCCATCAATGAAAAAATAGGAGATTATTTTCAAAAAAAAGTATATACAGAGAAGAGCAATGACTGAATTATAGAAAAATGACGGAATGGTAAAAATGAGATAACAAGAGCATACCAGAACTGCACGGAAAACATGTGATTTCAAGCGAAGTAACTGATTACCACCCTTAACATCAGTAATTTGACTGGTCGACACAACTGTTTGTAAACAAACCTAAACCCTGCTTTCCTCTATATCGGGGTCCTCCATGCTGGGGTTGGCGCACTGCTACGTGCACAGGTGAAATAGGAGAATTCATTCCCCTGGTAATTCTCTGCTAAGCGTCCTTGTCTCCCTCCTCGGCCAGCAAAGAACTGACTTTTACACCGGCTACAGTCCCGCAGCCTCCTGGGAGCTGGATTTCTGGGCAGGGTTGCAGCCCTCCTGAGCTCACTGGAGAGCAGCTCCTCTCCGCCCTGCCAAGCAACAAGGCTGCCCCCTCGCTCCGGGGTTTCCTTCGGTGCCTGCAGAGCCAGCTGGGGTGGTGAAAGAGAAAGTCCCCAGCCAGGGTTATGGGCAGGAGCTGTGGGGAGAAGGGCAAGGCAAGGCCCTTGAGCTACCCACCCAGGCCCAAAGGAGGTGAACTTTGCAGGGAGGCAATTTTCCTGCCCGGGTGAGGGCACAGGAAGGACAAAGGGAAGGAGGCGTGAGTGCTGGCAGTGCCAGGGAGCATCAGGCAGGGCTGTGGGAGGTCCCAGCTGAGGGGCTGGGGGGAGCAGAGTGGCGCAGGCTCTTCTCTCTGGGTGGCCTCCTCACTGGAGGCTTCTTGCTCCTCTGGGGGCTCTGCTCAGCCTGCTGACCAGCTCTTGCTGCAGCCCCAGCTCCTCTAGAAGGAGAAAGGGGCATACCTGTGCTCACTGTTCCACTCTCCCCTACAAAACTCACATTCTGCATGCCTCTCCCCACATACCCTCCAACAACCCTTCTGGGTGGAAGGCATTTCAGGGAGCCAGAGAGTGCATCCTCCTGCTTCAAGCAGGCTCACACCACCTCGATCAGTGCTTTGTCCTTTTGGGTCAT
Source organism: Gymnogyps californianus (assembly GCF_018139145.2). Lineage (NCBI taxonomy): Eukaryota > Metazoa > Chordata > Aves > Accipitriformes > Cathartidae > Gymnogyps > Gymnogyps californianus. Next base: position 146,430 of record NW_026114480.1, on the reverse strand, counting down.
AAAATACCTTGAGGACAGACATTTCACAGCCTCTCGGCACCTCTGCTCCCATGCTTAGGCACCCTCAGGGTGATCATTTTGGTTCGTGTACCCAGTCACAAACTGCCTCTTCAATTTCTGACCACAGCGCTCATCCTCCAGCCATCGCCGTAGCCTCCTTGTAGGCACTGGGAGGCTGCTATTCGATCCCCGCTAAGCATTTTCTTCTCCTAGCTAAGCGAGCCTTGCGTCCTCAGCCTCTCCTCCCAAGGCCAGAGCCCCTGGCCCCTGACTATCCTAGGGATCCTCCGCGGAACTTGCTCCAGTTTATGCTCACCTTCCCTTGCTTCCCCAGATAGTGCTTCTTCCCCTTTTTTGGAGATGGGGCAACTTTTCCCTCTCCTTAGTCATCAGCCAGCTCCTCTGCCCTCTGCTCCCGAAGCTGGAGAGCCCCTGAGATGCGTCCTTCCCTCTTTCAGGCCCAGTGGCACATTGTGTAGGTGCCAATCCAGGATGTGGCATTGACCAGCAGGATTTCAACCCAGCAAGTTTCCCTGAACTGGCACTTCCTCACCAGCAAACATGGACAGCACCAGTGGGAAGAGGGGCAGGTGGGAGAAAAGGCCCACCAGTAAGAGGCCAACAGGGACATCGCAGGCTCTGGGGCGTTTCTCTCCGACACTGCTGACAGGACAGAGACATCCTCACGCAATCCCACCACAGGTTGCACGAGCACTGGTGGCATTTTTCAGAAGGACCGCAGTCAGGAAGTAGGAGCCACAGAAGAGGTCTTCCTGGGCACACAGGAAGAGGAAGAGGGGACGTGCACGAGGGGGTATGAGAGTGTGCCGGATCACGTTGTGATTGAGGGAGATGCTGAAGGAGCTGCTTTGGGTCCTCCTGCCAGCTCTTGCCTCTGCTGAACCTCATCCCCTGCCCTCTCTCTTGGTCGCCTCGTTCGGCAAGGGCAGGAGCTTGGCTAGGAGTGCAAGCGAGAGTAAGGGTATCTGGTTGACGGCCGCTTCGGATGAGCTACAAGGTGAGAAAGAGGAGAGGCACTAACTTAGGCAGGCAGATTGAGAAGCTGTCCAACACGGGGGTGAAGGGAGGCAGCAGCAGAGATGGCAAGTGCAAGCATCGAACGAGCGATCGCTGGTACCACGAAGGTACTCTGTGAGGTTCAATGTTGAAGAGGTTAAGCTGGAAACTTCATAAGCAGGTCTAATTAGGCGAAACCAAGATTCTCACAGGTTACCAGCCTGGGTCTTGTAAGAGAGGGCATGCCAGGCTTGCGCAAAGAGCTCTGGCACTCCCTTGAAAGCTCCTGTGAGTAGAGAGTGCCCGGTGGCCCTGGAGGAAGGCTGCACTTGGTGATGGCCAGGGAGACGGAGAGACTGCCAGGCTCAGCCAGGAGCCTATGGCTCAGCGAGGGTGGCCACAGGGGAAAGGCAGCATCTGTCCAGGTGGTCCCATGGTGTAATGGTGAGCACTCTGGACTCTGAATCCAGCGATCTGAGTTCAAATCTCAGTGGGACCTCAAGCTTTTGGCTCCCTCAGGGCTTTCCTCAGCATGCTTACACCTTATCCCCTTGCCTTGCTGTTGGGTCAGTTGTTTAATGCCCTCTGATCTTCCTTCCTTTCTGTGCTCCCAGCCCAGGGACTGACATCCGTGCCCCTTCTCCTGCCCTGTGCCCACCATACCTCTGCAGCTTTCCTGAGCGCTGGCCCTGTCCCCTCTCTGCTCCTGTGTTCTTGATGGCTGCTGCTGGATGAGGGCATCCAGCAGTGGCTCAGAGAATCACACACCACCTGAGGTGGAGATCATGCAGTGCAAGCCGGGCTCAAAGCAGGGTCAAGTCGAGGATGTTTTTCATGGCCTTGCCTGGCTGGATGTTGGACATCTCCCAAGAGGGAGGATCTCCAAGCTCCCTGGGCAACCGTTTCCCATCTTTGCCCACCACTGTGTGTGGCATTCCTTGTCTTTCCAGCCCTGTCCATTGCTTCTTGTTCCATCCATTTCTCTGAGGCTTTTCTGTCTTTCTCTTGCCCGCTTGCTTGGGTTTGGTGCGCTGGTATCAGGCCAGGGAGCTCCACCCACAACTTGCAGTGCCCCATGCATGGGGACAGACTCACTGTCATGGGAGAGAGCAGGTTCTCCCACAGGGCAGGGAGGAGTGAGCGAGCGACCACGTGCTGCCTCGATGCCAGCTCGGCTTAAACCATGACATCCTTGCAGAGGTGTTGGCCAGCTGAGGGGGGAGGAGAACAAACCACCACGAGTCTCCAGCTATGCTGCACAAAGTCTTTAATGAGAAGGAGGAAATGCAGTGGCACAGAACAGAGACCAAGAAACATGGCGGCAGGGTTCAGGGAGGCACTGGTGCCCATTTCCCAAGGACAAGCTCCACACACAGCGCTTGCCTTTTCCCATTTGGCTCTACCTGGTGGCAATCGCAGCCCACCAACACCAGTCCCTAACTCCGGCACCCTCCCCCCGTCAGCAGGAGGCTCAGCAAAGCAGAAGAGAACGAGCCCTTTCTCAAGGAGCTCAGAGCAAAGCAGAGTCAGAGGAGGCAGGGCGAGGCCTGCCATGCAGCGAGGAGCAGTGAGCACAGGTCCCTCCTGCCAGGTGGGACGAGGACACGCAGCCCGTCTGCAAGCCGTGGCCACGCTCCTGCTGCTGCAGGGTCCCTGTCTTCCTTCCCGCTCCAAAGGGGATGATCTGCCGGCTTCAGCAGTTCAGACTGCAGCGGGGGGGAGGCAGGCACAGCCCTGAGCCCCCCAGACCAAGGGAGCCCCCAGAAGAGATGGGAACCCCCCCGGCGCTGAGGGAGCTCCCAACAGCAGCGGACAGAGAGGATCCCACGGCTGTGCTCTGAGGGAAAGAGGTGAGGATGGGGCCCGGCAGAGTCACCACCACCGGAGAGGCCTCGATGAATACCGTCGAGTCAGCGCAGCGGGTGACACAGGGCTCACTGCAGCTGCTTGCAAGTGGGGTTGGGCCAGAGGTGCCGCAGGGGCATGGGGGACAGGGTCTGAAGCAAGACATCTCTCGGGGAGGGAGGCAAACCTGAAACACAGAGCAGGCAGGGAGCACGAACCTCAGTATCAGTCTGTCCTTCTTCTCCTCAGCTCTCTCTGTGGACACACTTTGGTTTCTGAACACCCAGTGTGCCTACATCTCCCACGGCCCTCATTGTGCCCTCCGAGTTGCATGGCACAGGAAGGCTGACCCACTTTGGGAATAGGAGCCAGCACAGTGGGTTTAAAGCACCTGTGGCAAGACTGATCATACCCCATCTCCAGAACAAACATTGCTGCATTGAAGAAAGCACTGGATGCACTTGGCCATTTCGTTAGAGACCATCTACTGCAGGTGCAAATTCTGGTGGGCAGACCTCCCTGCAGCTCAGCCCCATTGATCCCCTTCTGCTTGAAAGAAATCCCCTCTTCCCAGCCCTCCTCAGCCACCCCCACCAAAAGGGAAAGGAGGTGACAGCCCTGAAACCATTCTGTTGCAGGGCCAAGCTGAGGCAGCCCAAGTATCAACCTGAGTAGCCACCATGACAGCAGTTCAGCCCACAGGGAGAGATGGAGCGGACTCAGACTTACTTTGTTCCTCGAGGAAAGGGAGGCCAGAGAGCAGGATGCGGGGCCTGGAGGAGCGCGGGCTTTTATGCTGTGTCCCAGAGCCCCGCGGGGCCACAAACATTCCTTGCTCATGAAGCATCTACACACCTAGTAGTTGCCGCTTGGTCCAGCCTCACTGGTGATTAAGCCCTTGCCTCTTTCACCTGAAATGTTGTGCTCCCGCTGTATACCACCAGGTATACATCAAATGGTGGTGGTATACGTCAAATGGTGGTGGTATACATACCACCGAACATCAAAACGATTCATCCGTGTCTCAGCTTCATAAGGCCAATCAACTCGGAGGTCTCAGGCTAGCGGGCAAGGAGATTTTGAGTGGGTTTGCGTAGTATGGATTGCCTTTGTCACTTTGCCTTCTTCATGGTGAGCACGGCCACCAGTCATGGTCAAATTCAGCTATGAGGGACACCTCAAGTCAGCTCTCAAGTGCTTTCAGTGCAGGCACTCAGGCTAACCCTGAGAGACATTTCTCCAATGGGTCATCGTAGACACACGGGACACTGTGAGTATGTTCAAGCAGAACGTCAAGACTGCACAATCCCGTATGGGAGAAGAGACTCGTCTCACCAGGGATGTGCCAAAGCTCAACGGCAAGGAAATTCTGTTGTGGGCTGGAAGGAAGCCCCCTGCGGGCAGGAGTGACAGCCACGAGGATGATCAGAGATGCCTGTGTCCTTCCCTGAATGAGACCCACACCGGAATTGACCTGTTTGCTCAGCAAGTTCATCCCAGAGGCCCAAGGCCTGGATGGCCTGCTTCTGAGGAGAGGTCAGGGCAGGGAGCCAAAAGCTCACAGCCCTTCTTCCTGGGTCAGGGATGGGGTGGCCCATTCCATGCATTTCAGATTTCAAAGGGACAGTGCATCAGTCTCCCAGAGCACCTGGGAGTCACGGTGATGTGGAAGAGTTGGGAAAAACCCTGAACTCCAGGCCAACATGAGTCACCCTGCTGTGGAATTCAGGGGACACGGTGGCCCTGCCTCAGGCAGGCCAGGAATACCAGAGCTCACAGCCTCATTTCTCCAAAAGTTCTGCTTTTGTCAAGGGCATTTCCACACATTTTAGCACCATTCCTGAATCAACTGGTGCTTCTATGCAATCTCCTGCATTTGCTGTCTTCCAAGGCCTTGCCTTTTGGTGGTTGCTCAAGGGCTCGTGTGATTCAGTGTACCCCAGAATAACAAAGGTTGGAATGGACCTCTGGAGGTCTTCTGCTCCTGTCCACTGCTCCGAGCAGACCAAACTTCCCAGGTTCCTCAGCAGGCTCTGGGCCTTGTGCTGTTGACTCCTGAACACTGCCACTGTCAGAGAGGTCACTGTCTCTTGAGCAGCTCTTCCAGGGCTGCACCGCGAGCTCTGTCACTTCTTTTCCCCAAAAGACAGCTGGTATTTCCCTTGTTGCAACTTGTGATTGTTGCCTCTTGCCCTTTTGCAGTGCACCTCTCAGGAGAGTCGGGCTCCACCCTTTCCATAACCTCCTGTAGCTGGTGGGAGACAGCACTTCCATCCCTCCTCCCCACCTTGCTCATCTCCGCCAGGTTCCACAAACCTCGTGTCCTCGGCCTCACCCCATACGTCATATGCTCCAGCCCTTACGTTCTGCCTGATCCTCTGCCAGTACCCCTGCTCCATGAGAGATCATCGCCACCTCTCGTCCCTGGTGTCCCTGGGGACACAAACTGGGGCACACCAATCCAGACGTGGCCTCTGCAGTGCCGAGGGAAGGGCAACGATCCCTCCCCTCAGCTTTCATCACACAGCTTGAGTTGCAAAGGACCTTTTGAGATGACCCACGCCAACCATGTATCCACCAAACAGGTACGCTTTCACCTGAGCAGGGCCTTGAGGCCTGGTCCCCATCCTACCAGCCAGGGGCTCTCACAGCTGAGCCTCCCAGGCCCACAAGTGGGCCACGAGGAGACGACAGTGAGGGTGCTAGCACTGGTGAGGAGCTCCCAGGGCCATGGGGTGAGGTCTGGAGGTGGACGGGACCTAAGAATCAGGATTAGGAGTGAAGGCTCCCTCTGGGCTTTGCAGTGAAAGCTGTGTTGGGACAGACTTTCTCTCCTCTTTCCAGAAGGGGCTTCTAGTCACTGGCATGAAAATGAAATGCAGAGCAGGTGGCATTCCTTGCACACACCCAGCCCTTGTGCTCTTCATGGTGCCATGGAGCCCACTCCGACCTCTTGGCTCATTGAGATCAAACCTAGAACTAGGTGGGTTTTAAAAGTGGGACGAAACAACCCGGCTGAGAATGAGGTAGAGGAGTGGGCATCCTTGACGTGTCATTATATGGACCACATGAAAACTTCCATTCAAGCCATCTGCAGACCTTACCCTGTACCCTGGGATCTGCTCACTGGTGCTGGCACCCTCACTGTCGTCTCCTGGTGGGCCACTTGTGGGCCTGGGAGGCTCAGCTGTGAGAGCCATTGCCATCTCCTGGTAGCCCCCAGGGCTTGCAGTGCAGCCCTGGAAGAGCTGCACGAGAGACAGAGAACCTGACCGTCAGCGGCAATGTTCAGAAGTCAACAGGACAAGGCCTAGAGTTTCCTGAGGAACCTGGGAAGTTTGGTCTGCTCGGAGCAGAGGCAGAGGACTTCCAGTGGTCCCTTCCAACCTTCATTATTCTGGGGTGCACTGAGTCTCATGGGCCCTGGAGCAGCCACCAAAAGGCAATGCCTTGGAAGGCAGCAGCAGTACAAGATTGCATAGAAGTACTAGTTGTTTCGGGAATGGTGCTAAACTGTGTGGAAATGCCCTTGACAAAAGCAGAACTTTTGGAGAAATGAGGCTGTGAGCTCTGGTATTCCTGGCCTGCCTGAGGCAGGGCCACCGTGTCCCCTGAATTCCACAGCAGGGTGACTCATGTTGGCCTGGAGTTCAGGGTTTTTCCCAACTCTTCCACATCACCGTGACTCCCAGGTGCTCTGGGAGACTGATGCACTGTCCCTTTGAAATCTGAAATGCATGGAATGGGCCACCCCATCCCTGACCCAGGACGAAGGGCTGTGAGCTTTTGGCTCCCTGCCCTGACCTCTCCTCAGAAGCAGGCCATCCAGGCCTTGGGCCTCTGGGATGAACTTGCTGAGCAAACAGGTCAATTCCGGTGTGGGTCTCATTCAGGGAAGGACACAGGCATCTCTGATCATCCTCGTGGCTGTCACTCCTGCCCGCAGGGGGCTTCCTTCCAGCCCACAACAGAATTTCCTTGCCGTTGAGCTTTGGCACATCCCTGGTGAGACGAGTCTCTTCTCCCATATGGGATTGTGCAGTCTTGACATTCTGCTTGAACATACTCACAGTGTCCCGTGTGTCTACGATGACCCATTGGAGAAATGTCTCTCAGGGTTAGCCTGAGTGCCTGCACTGAAAGCACTTGAGAGCTGACTTGAGGTGTCCCTCATAGCTGAATTTGACCATGACTGGTGGCCGTGCTCACCATGAAGAAGGCAAAGTGACAAAGGCAATCCATACTACGCAAACCCACTCAAAATCTCCTTGCCCACTAGCCTGAGACCTCCGAGTTGATTGGCCTTATGAAGCGGAGACGAAGATGAATCATTTTGATGTTCGGTGGTATACAGCGGGAGCACAACATTTCAGGTGAAAGAGGCAAGGGCTTAATCACCAGTGAGGTCTTTTCAAGCAGCAGCTACTAGGTGTTTAGATGCTTCATGAGCAAGGAATGTTTGTGGCCCCGCGGGGCTCTGGGACACAGCATAAAAGCCTGCGCTCCTCCAGGCTCCACATCCTGCTCTCTGGCCTCCCTTTCCTCAAGGAACGAGGTAAGCCTGAGTCCGTTCCATCTCTCCCTGTGGGCTGAACTGCTGTCATGGTGGCTACTCAGGTTGATACTTGGGCTGCCTCAGCTTGGCCCTGCAAGAGAACGGTTTAAGGGCTGTCACCTCCTTTCCCTTTTGGTGGGGCTGGCTGGGGAGAGGTGGGAACAGGGGTTTCTTTCAAAAAGAAGGGGATCAATGGGCCTCAACTGCAGGGAGGTCTGCCCACCAGAATTTGCACCTGCAGTAGATGGTCTCTAACGAAATGGCCAAGTGCATCCAGTGCTTTCTTCAATGCAGCAATGTTTGTTCTGGAGATGGGGTGTGATCTGTCTTGCCACAGGTGCTTTAAACCCACTGTGCTGGCTCCTATTCCCAAAGTGGGTCAGCCTTCCTGTGCCATGCAACTCGGAGGGCACAATGAGGGCCGTGGGAGATGTAGGCACACTGGGTGTTCAGAAACCAAAGTGTGTCCACAGAGAGAGCTGAGGAGAAGAAGGACAGACTGATACTGAGGTTCGTGCTCCCTGCCTGCTCTGTGTTTCAGGTTTGCCTCCCTCCCCGAGAGATGTCTTGCTTCAGACCCTGTCCCCCATGCCCCTGCGGCACCTCTGGCCCAACCCCACTTGCAAGCAGCTGCAGTGAGCCCTGTGTCGCCCGCTGCGCTGACTCGACGGTATTCATCGAGGCCTCTCCGGTGGTGGTGACTCTGCCGGGCCCCATCCTCACCTCTTTCCCTCAGAGCACAGCCGTGGGATCCTCTCTGTCCGCTGCTGTTGGGAGCTCCCTCAGCGCCGGGGGGTTCCCATCTCTTCTGGGGCTCCCTTGGTCTGGGGGGCTCAGGGCTGTGCCTGCCTCCCCTCCGCTGCAGTCTGAACTGCTGAAGCCGGCAGATCATCCCCTTTGGAGCAGGAAGGAAGACAGGGACCCTGCAGCAGCAGGAGCGTGGCCACGGCTTGCAGATGGGCTGCGTGTCCTCGTCCCACCTGGCAGGAGGGACCTGTGCTCACTGCTCCTCGCTGCACGGCAGGCCTCGCCCTGCCTCTTCTGACTCTGCTTTGCTCCGAGCTCCTTGAGAAAGGGCTCGTTCTCTTCTGCTTTGCTGAGCCTCCTGCTGACGGGGGAGGGTGCCGGAGTTAGGGACTGGTGTTGGTGGGCTGCGATTGCCACCAGGTAGAGCCGAATGGGAAAAGGCAAGCGCTGTGTGTGGAGCTTGTCCTTGGGAAATGGGCCATTCTCTGTGCCTCCCTGAACCCTGCCGCCATGTTTCTTGGTCTCTGTTCTGTGCCACTGCATTTCCTCCTTCTCATTAAAGACTTTGTGCAGCATAGCTGGAGACTCGTGGTGGTTTGTTCTCCTCCCCCCTCAGCTGGCCAACACCTCTGCAAGGATGTCATGGTTTAAGCCGAGCTGGCATCGAGGCAGCACGTGGTCGCTCGCTCACTCCTCCCTGCCCTGTTGGGAAAACCTGCTCTCTCCCATGACAGTGAGTCTGTCCCCATGCATGGGGCACTGCAAGTTGTGGGTGGAGCTCCCTGGCCTGATACCAGCGCACCAAACCCAAGCAAGCGGGCAAGAGAAAGACAGAAAAGCCTCAGAGAAATGGATGGAACAAGAAGCAATGGACAGGGCTGGAAAGACAAGGAATGCCACACACAGTGGTGGGCAAAGATGGGAAACGGTTGCCCAGGGAGCTTGGAGATCCTCCCTCTTGGGAGATGTCCAACATCCAGCCAGGCAAGGCCATGAAAAACATCCTCGACTTGACCCTGCTTTGAGCCCGGCTTGCACTGCATGATCTCCACCTCAGGTGGTGTGTGATTCTCTGAGCCACTGCTGGATGCCCTCATCCAGCAGCAGCCATCAAGAACACAGGAGCAGAGAGGGGACAGGGGCCAGCGCTCAGGAAAGCTGCAGAGGTGTGGTGGGCACAGGGCAGGAGAAGGGGCACGGATGTCAGTCCCTGGGCTGGGAGCACAGAAAGGAAGGAAGATCAGAGGGCATTAAACAACTGACCCAACAGCAAGGCAAGGGGATAAGGTGTAAGCATGCTGAGGAAAGCCCTGAGGGAGCCAAAAGCTTGAGGTCCACTGAGATTTGAACTCAGATCGCTGGATTCAGAGTCCAGAGTGCTCACCATTACACCATGGGACCACCTGGACAGATGCTGCCTTTCCCCTGTGGCCACCCTCGCTGAGCCATAGGCTCCTGGCTGAGCCTGGCAGTCTCTCCGTCTCCCTGGCCATCACCAAGTGCAGCCTTCCTCCAGGGCCACCGGGCACTCTCTACTCACAGGAGCTTTCAAGGGAGTGCCAGAGCTCTTTGCGCAAGCCTGGCATGCCCTCTCTTACAAGACCCAGGCTGGTAACCTGTGAGAATCTTGGTTTCGCCTAATTAGACCTGCTTATGAAGTTTCCAGCTTAACCTCTTCAACATTGAACCTCACAGAGTACCTTCGTGGTACCAGCGATCGCTCGTTCGATGCTTGCACTTGCCGTCTCTGCTGCTGCCTCCCTTCACCCCCGTGTTGGACAGCCTCTCAATCTGCCTGCCTAAGTTAGTGCCTCTCCTCTTTCTCACCTTGTAGCTCATCCGAAGCGGCCGTCAACCAGATACCCTTACTCTCGCTTGCACTCCTAGCCAAGCTCCTGCCCTTGCCGAACGAGGCGACCAAGAGAGAGGGCAGGGGATGAGGTTCAGCAGAGGCAAGAGCTGGCAGGAGGACCCAAAGCAGCTCCTTCAGCATCTCCCTCAATCACAACGTGCTCCGGCACACTCTCATACCCCCTCGTGCACGTCCCCTCTTCCTCTTCCTGTGTGCCCAGGAAGACCTCTTCTGTGGCTCCTACTTCCTGACTGCGGTCCTTCTGAAAAATGCCACCAGTGCTCGTGCAACCTGTGGTGGGATTGCGTGAGGATGTCTCTGTCCTGTCAGCAGTGTCGGAGAGAAACGCCCCAGAGCCTGCGATGTCCCTGTTGGCCTCTTACTGGTGGGCCTTTTCTCCCACCTGCCCTCTTCCCACTGGTGCTGTCCATGTTTGCTGGTGAGGAAGTGCCAGTTCAGGGAAACTTGCTGGGTTGAAATCCTGCTGGTCAATGCCACATCCTGGATTGGCACCTACACAATGTGCCACTGGGCCTGAAAGAGGGAAGGACGCATCTCAGGGGCTCTCCAGCTTCGGGAGCAGAGGGCAGAGGAGCTGGCTGATGACTAAGGAGAGGGAAAAGTTGCCCCATCTCCAAAAAAGGGGAAGAAGCACTATCTGGGGAAGCAAGGGAAGGTGAGCATAAACTGGAGCAAGTTCCGCGGAGGATCCCTAGGATAGTCGGGCCAGGGGCTCTGGCCTTGGGAGGAGAGGCTGAGGACGCAAGGCTCGCTTAGCTAGGAGAAGAAAATGCTTAGCGGGGATCGAATAGCAGCCTCCCAGTGCCTACAAGGAGGCTACGGCGATGGCTGGAGGATGAGCGCTGTGGTCAGAAATTGAAGAGGCAGTTTGTGACTGGGTACACGAACCAAAATGATCACCCTGAGGGTGCCTAAGCATGGGAGCAGAGGTGCCGAGAGGCTGTGAAATGTCTGTCCTCAAGGTATTTTATGACCCAAAAGGACAAAGCACTGATGAGGTGGTGTGAGCCTGCTTGAAGCAGGAGGATGCACTCTCTGGCTCCCTGAAATGCCTTCCACCCAGAAGGGTTGTTGGAGGGTATGTGGGGAGAGGCATGCAGAATGTGAGTTTTGTAGGGGAGAGTGGAACAGTGAGCACAGGTATGCCCCTTTCTCCTTCTAGAGGAGCTGGGGCTGCAGCAAGAGCTGGTCAGCAGGCTGAGCAGAGCCCCCAGAGGAGCAAGAAGCCTCCAGTGAGGAGGCCACCCAGAGAGAAGAGCCTGCGCCACTCTGCTCCCCCAGCCCCTCAGCTGGGACCTCCCACAGCCCTGCCTGATGCTCCCTGGCACTGCCAGCACTCACGCCTCCTTCCCTTTGTCCTTCCTGTGCCCTCACCCGGGCAGGAAAATTGCCTCCCTGCAAAGTTCACCTCCTTTGGGCCTGGGGTGGGTAGCTCAAGGGCCTTGCCTTGCCCTTCTCCCCACAGCTCCTGCCCATAACCCTGGCTGGGGACTTTCTCTTTCACCACCCCAGCTGGCTCTGCAGGCACCGAAGGAAACCCCGGAGCGAGGGGGCAGCCTTGTTGCTTGGCAGGGCGGAGAGGAGCTGCTCTCCAGTGAGCTCAGGAGGGCTGCAACCCTGCCCAGAAATCCAGCTCCCAGGAGGCTGCGGGACTGTAGCCGGTGTAAAAGTCAGTTCTTTGCTGGCCGAGGAGGGAGACAAGGACGCTTAGCAGAGAATTACCAGGGGAATGAATTCTCCTATTTCACCTGTGCACGTAGCAGTGCGCCAACCCCAGCATGGAGGACCCCGATATAGAGGAAAGCAGGGTTTAGGTTTGTTTACAAACAGTTGTGTCGACCAGTCAAATTACTGATGTTAAGGGGTGGGCTAATCAGGTTGACCCTGAGGTAAAAGCTCTTAGTGCTAGGCAGTGTTCGTTCCTCTAAGCAAGTTGTATAGCAGTTAACGCCTTGCCTTTCACAGCGGCTGCGAGGGCCTTGCCCTGCCCGTGCTGTGCTGCGCTGCACTCCCTCCCAGCTCCTGGCTTGTCCTCCCTCCTGGCGCAGCCCTGCCCTTGCTGCTTCCCAACAGCCGAGGGCTGCCCCCGCCACCATGCAGGGTGCCAAAGAGCCAGAGAAACCCCTCCTCTCCGTGCCTGGCGCCATTCCTGTCCTGCCCAACACTGCTGGGGGGGAGGTGGTTCCCAGTCGCCCCAGGGCAGGGCTGGCCCATCCGGACTGGGTGGTGGCCAGTCTTAAATGCTGCCAGGTGTCCCAGGAAGGCTCTGGGCAGCCTGAGCTGGTACAGCCTCTTGGTGAGGGTGAGGGACGAGGTGGCAGTGCTGAGGCCTGCATTTTGGGGCTTGTGTTTGCTGGTTCCCTGCCCCATCCACAGGCCAGAGCATGCAGCAAACAGGCAGAGGAGACAAAAGCAAAAGCAAAATGGGGAGGGCTGGGACGTGGGTGGAGATGTGAGCATGGGGAGTGTGGCCCCAGCCTGCCTGCTGCAGGGGCTGTTGCTCAGGGGAAAGTATTTCACTGCAGATCAAGAGGTCCCTGGCTCAGCTCCAGGTGCCTCGGGGAGGGAGGAGGACAAGGGCTGTAGGCAAGGGGATTTTACTGTCTCCCTGGGCACCAGGTACAGTGTGGAGCTGAGTCCCATGGCTGCAGCGTGCTCAACTGCAGGGAGCCCAAAAGGGGAGCGTGCCCCGTAGTTGGCAGGATTCGACCCTGCGCGGGGAAACCCCAATGGATTTCTAGTCCATCGCCTTCACCACTCGGCCACAACTACCTGCTCCAGCCCTCTCTGCCCTGCTAATCAGGGTAGCATGAGGAGCGGCTTGAGAAAGTGTGTGTGCGGGGGGCTGGAGGGAGGAGGCCCGCCTGTCTGTGAAGTGGAGGAGCCGGAGGCCGGCCAGGCTCTGATCTGGAGGAGCAGGAGGCAGCACTGCACGCAGGTGCGTTAGTGGAATAGTGGCGAGCATAGCTGCCTTCCAAGCAGTTGACCCGGCTTCGATTCCTGGCCAATGCAGACAGACGTCTCTTCAGCCTGGCTCCAGGGTTTCTTCCACCTTCTGCTGGCAGCCTTTCCTGCTCAAAAAATGTCCAGCTTTCCCCTGGGGTTTCAAGCCACTGCCCTTGTCTCCCTGCAGCCTTGAAACCCACTGAGACTGCCTGTTGGGAGGCCTCCAGGCTTGACTCTTCACTGCAGTGCTGGCACAGGAGCCAGGAGAGAGGCTTTTTAGGCCTGGCACAGAGCTGCTGCTGCTGCTGCTGCTGCTGCTGCTGCTGCTGCTGCTGCTGCTGCTGGTTGCACCTGGCAAGAAAAGCATGCTGCCATGGCAGGGTACAGATGCTTGGCAGGCAACCCTGCTGCTCACTGTAAAAGCCATGCTCGCAGGCCCACAGCAGCCCTGGTTCCACGCAGCCTCTGGCAACACTTCCATGTCCCCCAGCCCGTGCATCTCTGCCTGCTCCCACACCTGTAAGGGGGGAAACCCTCAGCCCTGCTGCTGGGTCCCACAAGAACAGCCCAGGTCTTGTAAGCTCCATTGTGCAACCCTGGATGGATGTGATCAGAGCAGCACAGAGGCAGGGTGCTGTCCCGGTAACCCTGGGTGAGAGGCAACAGCCTCTACTCTGGTCCTCCATTCCCTGCCATGATACATCTGCTTGTGCTAGGCAGGCTCTCTCTGCATCCGTGGTTCTCCCCAGTTTCTCTCCCAGGGATCCTAGATGAGGGTGCTGGTGAGAAATGCTGATACAGCGTCAGCTGCTTGGGGCCCTGGAGGACACTCCGCTGAGACCAGTGTATTCTTCCTGCTGAGGTGGCTCCAGGCTGGGCTCCTCACTGTGGTGTTGGTACAGGAGCCAGAGGAGAAGGATTTTTGGTCTGGCCCAGAGCTGGACCTGCTGTTGCTGCTGCTGCTGCTGGTTGCACCTGGCAAGTAAAGCATGCTGCTGTGGCAGGGTAAAGATGAACATTGAGAATGCCTAAGTGGGGCCCAAGGCATACACAGTGCTTCATGAGGCCAGGTATGCAATTTGGGGATACAGTGGCAGGATGCTTGTTCTTTATATAAGGCTCAAAGTCACACTGGAGTGAATTTGCTTTCTATCCTCCTCTGTCTTTTCCATCTCTCCAGTGCTGGCTGGTCAAACTTGGGGTTTCGTCCCCTTCAGAGCAGATGCTGGTATGTACAATGCCTGTGTTCAGAGCACAGCGTTATCTTCTCTATAGCACTCTTTCCTGAAAACAGACTCTGGTACACACTGTAACTTGGTTTGAAATACTCTGTTTAACAATCAAGCCTGCATGTCTCAGAGACCCTATGCCCCCAGACCATGTGCCGGGCCGCTGACCTATCTTGTCCAGGCTCTGGCATTGCAGAGACATCCTGAAGTTTACTGGAACTGGATGTAACGATGTTCCTGGTAACTGAGCACTGAGACACCCTCATTTCTCTTGCAGCTTATGGCCTGTGGGCCAAGGGAAACACGAGGAGCCTCTCACAAGTAGACTCTTTACCTCAAGGGGGCAAAGCTTCTCAAGTCTCTGATTCCAGGGTTGCTTAAAGAAAAGAGCAATGATGTTCTTTGCTGTGCTGACAGTCAAAAACCAGGCTGGGCAGTGGGCTTGTATGGAGGGTTGGATTGGCACAGTATTTAGAGACTCCCACTCTGTCATCAGCAATGCTACAAGAAGGTGGAGTTACAAAGAAGGGGATTGTGATTGCTCTGTTCCCTACTGAAATGCCCACCCTAATCCCATCTTGCAGTCACATTGCCTATGTCCAGACCTGAAAACCAGCACTTTCCTCCTTTCCACTCCATACCCATCCCCTGGAGTTTATTCCCACAACACCAATGAAAGAGAGAAGTGCCATGGCTGGTTTTCATACAAAGTTTATGAACAACAGTTGAGAGGACCTATCAAAAGGTCTGTATTAACATTCACATCTGACCAACTGGGACACTAGTCTTTGACTTCCCTCACAGTAAAAACAGTTACTCTGTGAGGCATTTTGTGTATTTCTGCCTCTGCCCATTGCTTCTTGCCCATTCAGTGGGCACCTCTGCAACAGGATGGCTCTTTCTTCTTTAGTCTGCCTGTCCACCCTCCCGCCCCAGGTGCATGGGTAAGGTGCCCCCTCAGCCTTCCTTTCCCCAGGCTAACCAACCCCAGCTCTCCCAGCCTGTACTTGTATGACAGATGAACCAAGTCCTTAATCACATCAATGTCCTTTCAGCAGCCCTGGAAGAGCCCCTAGCTGTGCAGAGATGTGAAAAAGCCACACGGTGACACCAGTGGAGCCCCTATAAGGGCATCTGGCATGCAGATGTTCAGGTCTTCTGCGGAGGAAGGAAACTGCGCTGAAGGCTTTGCACTTGCTGCCGGGAGAAGATTCGACCAACAGTGGAAGCACAGGCAAAAGCATTGTCAGGGGAAGACATGCACCAGCCCAAGGTTCGTGCACCATCCCCAAAGTTCATGCACCTCGAGCAGCAATGACTGCTGAGAGGTTTTGGTGGTGCAGCGTTGAGGAGAGAAATGCATCATCAGCAAGACTAAACGGCGACACTGGATATTCCTTTGTGCTTGGCTGCATGCTTGCATGTAGGAGGCCTTGCTTTACTGCTGAGCAGCTTAGGTGCTTTTTGCCTCCAAAACACCTGTGAGTAGCAAGGTGCATCAGCAAAAGGAAAGGAGGCATAAACCTCACTTCCAAATGCCAGGACTCTCGCTGAGATTAAGGCTCAGAAAGGCAACTTCTCCCTGCCTGTTTCTGAAGGCGCCCTCCACAACTCCGCTGAGCACACATGTCCATTTTTTCCTGCCACCTCAGGAAGTGTTGTCATCTCAGCCCAGTTCATAAGCCTGCTTCTGTCCTCTGCCAGGGCAGGCAGTGGAAAGTCGCTGCTTCCTGAGCAAGACCCTCTGGGTACACTGGCAGAAGAAATGACAGCAGCTCTTGAATGCTTTCAGTGGTGGGACTCAAGGCTGACCATGAGAGATATCACAGGGCTGTGATCACCAGGTTACAGACACATGCTCCTTTTATCTGAGGCTTTTTGATCTTTCTCTTGCCTGCTTGCTTATTTTTGGTGATGGTATTAGTTCAGGGAGCTCAACCCTCAACTGGCGGTAAGCTCAGGACAAAGGCCAATGCTCTTCCTGCAGAGTATGTGGCTAACTGAGGGAGGAGGAGAACAAACCACCACGAGTCTCCAGCTGTGCTGCACAAAGTCTTTAATGAGAAGGAGGAAATGTAGTGGCACAGAACAGAGACCAAGAAACACGGTGGCAGGGTTCAGGGAGGCACAGAGAATGGCCCATTTCCCAAGGACAAGCTCCACACACAGCGCTTGCCTGTTCCCATTCGGCTCTACCTCGTGACAATCGCAGCCCACCAACACCACTCCCTAACTCTGGCACCCTCCCCCGTCAGCAGGAGGTTCAGCAAAGCAGAAGAGAACGAGCCCTTTCTCAAGGAGCTCAGAGCAAAGCAGAGGCAGAGGAGGCAGGGTGAGGCCTGCTGTGCAGCGAGGAGCAGTGAGCACAGGTCCCTCCTGCCAGGTGGGACGAGGACAGCCAGCCCGTCTGCAAGCCGTGGCCATGCTCCTGCTGCTGCAGGGTCCCTGTCTTCCTTCCCGCTCCAAAAGGAATGATCTGCCAGCTTCAGCAGCCCTTAAACCGTTCTGTTGCAGGGCCAAGCTGAGGCAGCCCAAGTATCAACCTGAGTAGCCACCATGACAGCAGTTCAGCCCACAGGGAGAGATGGAGTGGACTCAGACTTACCTTGTTCCTCGAGGAAAGGAAGGCCAGAGAGGAGGATGCAGAGCCTGGAGGAGTGCAGGCTTTTATGCTGTGTCCCAGAGCCCTGAGGGAGCCACAAACATTCCTTGCTCATGAAGCATCTAAACACCTAGTAGTTGCTGCTTGGTCAAGCCTCACTGGTGATTAAGCCCTTGCCTCTTTCACCTGTAATGTGTTGCTCCCACTGCATATCATCTAACAGCAATAGAATTAATTTGTGTCCAGGCCTGCTAAGACCAATTGGCTCAGAGGTCTCAGGCTAGCTGTGCAGAGATTTTAAGCACCTTTCCATCACACAGATCACGTTCATTACATCGCCTTCTTCACAGTGAGCTTGGCAACCAGTCACGGTCAAATTCAGCTTTGAGGGACACCTCAAGTCAGCTCTGAAGTGCTTTCACTGAATAGCCTCAGGCTAGCCCTGGGAGACATCTCTCTCCCAGTGGGTCATTGTAGGCTCAGAGGAGATGCTGGGAGAAGACGTCTCCAAGGATGTGGTAAAGCTCAATGACAAGGAAGGACTGCTGTGGGCTGGAGGGAAGCCCCTTGTGGGCAGGAGTGAGGGCCATGAGGACCTTGCTTACTCTTATCAGCCTCTGCAATAGCAATAGCCTGTTTTTTCTACCCTTGAGCGCACGGAACGAAGTCAGATTCATAATGAGAAAAGTAGACCAGAGGGTCAGGCAGGTCTCTTTCAAGTGACTTCTCCATGGGATCTCCACAGTCATGTCTCCTAATGCCTTGACAAGACCCTCACGCTTTTTTCAACAAGGGGTCTGGGCTTGGCTTGGGAATTGGAGAAACTGTTGCAAACAAGGAAATCAATGCGAAGGAGGTGATCAAAGAGATGCCCGCGTCCTTCCCTGAATGAGACCCACACCGGAATTGACCTGTTTGCTCAGCAAGTTCATCCCAGAGGCCCAAGGCCTGGATGGCCTGCTTCTGAGGAGAGGTCAGGGCAGGGAGCCAAAAGCTCACAGCCCTTCGTCCTGGGTCAGGGATGGGGTGGCCCATTCCATGCATTTCAGATTTCAAAGGGACAGTGCATCAGTCTCCCAGAGCACCTGGGAGTCACGGTGATGTGGAAGAGTTGGGAAAAACCCTGAACTCCAGGCCAACATGAGTCACCCTGCTGTGGAATTCAGGGGACACGGTGGCCCTGCCTCAGGCAGGCCAGGAATACCAGAGCTCACAGCCCCAAAGTTCTGCTTTTGTCAAGGGCATTTCCACACATTTTAGCACCATTCCTGAATCAACTGGTGCTTCTATGCAATCTTGTGCTGCTGTTGCCTTCCAAGGCCTTGCCTTTTGGTGGTTGCTCAAGGGCCCATGAGACTCAGTGCACCCCAGAATAATGAAGGTTGGAATGGACCGCTGGAAGTCCTCTGCTCCTGCTCCAAGCAGACCAAACTTCCCAGGTTCCTCAGCAGGCTCTGGGCCTTGTGCTGTTGACTCCTGAACGCTGCCACTGTCAGAGAGGTCACTGTCTCTTGAGCAGCTCTTCCAGGGCTGCACCGCGAGCTCTGTCACTTCTTTTCCCCAAAAGACAGCTGGTATTTCCCTTGTTGCAACTTGTGATTGTTGCCTCTTGCCCTTTTGCAGTGCACCTCTCAGGAGAGTCGGGCTCCATCCTTTCCATAACCTCCTGTAGCTGGAGCACTGTAACAAGGAAGAGCACTGGCTTCTGTCCTGAGCTTACCGCCACCTGTGGATAGAGCTCCCTGAAGTTAGAGCAGAGCACCAAAAAGCCTCAGAGTCCAGTCTGTAACCTGGTGATCACGGCCCTGTGGGCCAGTTGCCAAATTGTTCATTCTGAATGTTAATACAGACCTTTTGAATTAACTTTTCAGTCCTCTCAATTGTTGTTCACAAAATCATATGAAAACCAGCCATGGCACTTTCATTGGTGTTGTGGGAATAAACTCCAGGGATGGGTATGGAGTGGAAAGGAGGAAAGTGCTGGTTTTCAGGTCTGGACATAGGCAATGTGACTGCAAGATGGGATTAGGGTGGGCATTTCAGTAGGGAACAGAGCAATCACAATCCCCTTCTTTGTAACTCCACCTTCTTGTAGCATTGCTGATGACAGAGTGGGAGTCTCTAAATACTGTGCCAATCCAACCCTCCATACAAGCCCACTGCCCAGCCTGGTTTTTGACTGTCAGCACAGCAAAGAACATCATTGCTCTTTTCTTTAAGCAACCCTGGAATCAGAGACTTGAGAAGCTTTGCCCCCTTGAGGTAAAGAGTCTACTTGTGAGAGGCTCCTCGTGTTTCCCTTGGCCCACAGGCCATAAGCTGCAAGAGAAATGAGGGTGTCTCAGTGCTCAGTTACCAGGAACATCGTTACATCCAGTTCCAGTAAACTTCAGGATGTCTCTGCAATGCCAGAGCCTGGACAAGATAGGTCAGCGGCCCGGCACATGGTCTGGGGGCATAGGGTCTCTGAGACATGCAGGCTTGATTGTTAAACAGAGTATTTCAAACCAAGTTACAGTGTGTACCAGAGTCTGTTTTCAGGAAAGAGTGCTATAGAGAAGATAACGCTGTGCTCTGAACACAGGCATTGTACATACCAGCATCTGCTCTGAAGGGGACGAAACCCCAAGTTTGACCAGCCAGCACTGGAGAGATGGAAAAGACAGAGGAGGATAGAAAGCAAATTCACTCCAGTGTGACTTTGAGCCCTTATATAAAGAACAAGCATCCTGCCACTGTATCCCCAAATTGCATACCTGGCCTCATGAAGCACTGTGTATGCCTTGGGCCCCACTTAGGCATTCTCAATGTTCATCTTTACCCTGCCACAGCAGCATGCTTTACTTGCCAGGTGCAACCAGCAGCAGCAGCAGCAACAGCAGGTCCAGCTCTGGGCCAGACCAAAAATCCTTCTCCTCTGGCTCCTGTACCAACACCACAGTGAGGAGCCCAGCCTGGAGCCACCTCAGCAGGAAGAATACACTGGTCTCAGCGGAGTGTCCTCCAGGGCCCCAAGCAGCTGACGTTGTATCAGCATTTCTCACCAGCACCCTCATCTAGGATCCCTGGGAGAGAAACTGGGGAGAACCACGGATGCAGAGAGAGCCTGCCTAGCACAAGCAGATGTATCATGGCAGGGAATGGAGGACCAGAGTAGAGGCTGTTGCCTCTCACCCAGGGTTACCGGGACAGCACCCTGCCTCTGTGCTGCTCTGATCACATCCATCCAGGGTTGCACAACGGAGCTTACAAGACCTGGGGCTGTTCTTGTGGGACCCAGCAGCAGGGCTGAGGGTTTCCCCCCTTACAGGTGTGGGAGCAGGCAGAGATGCACGGGCTGGGGGACATGGAAGTGTTGCCAGAGGCTGCGTGGAACCAGGGCTGCTGTGGGCCTGCGAGCATGGCTTTTACAGTGAGCAGCAGGGTTGCCTGCCGAGCATCTGCTCTGTGCTGGGTTCCTTAGTGGTGGGGGCTGAACTGGCTGGGCGAAGCTGCGTGGGCGGTTTTGGAGCAGGAGAGGCAAGGCACCGTGGAGCCCGCCAAAAAAAAAAAAACAAACCGAAAAAACTCTGATTGCGTTGGCCGGGAATCGAACCCGGGTCAACTGCTTGGAAGGCAGCTATGCTCACCACTATACCACCAACGCGCTGTGCTGCAATGGTTTGTCCTGCTCCTGCGGTTCACAGATTGTCTGCCTCCTGCTCCTCCACAGGCTGGCTGCTCTTCTCCTTCAAGCCCCTGCACACACACTACCACAAGCTGCTACAGAGTATCTATGTTTCTGTATGTGTGAGATGTTGGCTAGGAAATCTCAAGCTGCACTAGCCACTGACTAGAGGACATCTGCATCAGGGACTGCCCAGGGTTGGAGCAGGACACTGCACAAACCAAGACTGAGCTCCAGGCACCGACTCTGCACAGACCTATGGTACAGCCTGGTTCAAGGGACCTGCTGGTGTGCATGTGGAATGGAGTGGAGGGGTGACTCCAATACTGATCTCCAGTCCTCAGCAGCCAGAGAGGAAGAAAAGGATCGGGCCTCTATATTCCTTTTCATTACTTCTTCATGCCTGTGTGAGTGTCAGTGGTGCTTTCAGGGCTGCAGATAATGGCACTGTTCCCCATCTGTGTTCATACGTGTGCCAGCTGTGCATGTACTATGCAAGTGTATGTGTGTTTGTCTGTGTGATGGTGTAAGCACAGCTAACAGCCAAATGCGCACCCAGCTGCTCACTCCTTTCCCCACCTTCATTGGGATGTAGGGCATAGAAAATAGGATGAGAAGGCTTCCAGGTGAGGAAGGGACATGGCTTAGCAAAAACTGTTGTGGGCAAAACAGACTCAACATGGGGGAAATTAATTTATTGCCAATTGAAATAGATTCACATAGTGAGACACAGAAAGACAAACATAAACACCACCTTTCCTCCCTCTTACCCAGGCTCAACTTCACTCCTTCACTCCAGACTCGACTACCCACCCAAGCAGCACAGGGGGGATGCATTTTCCCTCTGCTCTTTCTGACCCTTTTTTTTTTCCTTCCTCCTTGTCCTGGTGTCCTGGTTTTGGCTGGGACAGAGTTAACTTTCCTTTTAGTAGCTGGTACAGTGCTGTGTTTTGGATTTAGTGTGAGAATGATGTTGATAACACTCCGATGTTTTAGTTGTTGCTAAGTAGCGCTTATCTTAAGCCAAGGACTTTTCAGTTTCCCATGCTCTGCCAGCAAGCAGGTGTGCAAGAAGCTGGGAGGGAGCATAGCCAGGGCAGCTGACCTGAACTAGCCAAAGGGGTATTCCATACCATGGAACGTCATGCCCAGTATATAAACGGGGGGGAGTTGGCCGGATGGCGCAGATCATGGCTCGGGAACTAACTGGGCATCGGTCAGCAGGTGGTGAGCAATTGCATTGTGCATCACTGGTGGGTTTTTGGTTGGTTGGTTGGTTTTTTTTCTTCCCCCCCCCCTCCTTTTTTGTTATATTCCTTTTCATTACTATTATTATTATTATATTTCATTATTACTATTGTTAGTATTATATTTTACTTTAGTTATTAAACTTTTCTTATCTCAACCCACGAGTTTTACTTTTTTTCCCCTCTTTCCTCCTCCTCACCCCACTGGGAGGGGGAAGGGGGAAGCGGCTGCGTGGTGCTTAGTTGCTGGCTGGGGTTAAACCACGACACCTGGTTTTGGCTGCGATAGAGTTAATTTTCTTCTTAATAGCTGGTACAGTGCTGTGTTTTAGATTTAGTGTGAGAATAATGTTGATAACACTCTGATGTTTTAGTTGTTGCTAAGTAGCGCTTATCTTAAGCCAAGGATTTTTCAGTTTCCCATGCTCTGCCAGCAAGCAGGTGTGCAAGAAGCTGGGAGGGAGCACAGCCAGGACAGCTGACCCGAACTAGCCAAAGGGAAATTCCATACCATGGAACGTCATGCCCAGTATATAAACGGGGGGGAGTTGGCCAGGAGGGGCAGATCACTGCTCGGGCATCAGTCAGCGGGTGGTGAACAATTGCATTGTGCATCACTTGTCTTTTCTTGGTGTTATTTCTCTTTTTTTTTTGTTATATTCCTTTTCATTACTGTTATTATTGTTATATTTTTATTATTATTAGTTATTATTATATTTAATTTTACTTTAGTTATTAAACTGTTCTTATCTCAACCCACAAGTTTTACTTTTTTTTCCCAATCCTCCTCCCCTTCCCACTGGCAGCGGGGAGGAGTGAGCAGCTGCGTGGTGCTTAGCTGCTGGCTGGGGTCAAACCACAACATGCCTCTCTGTGTCTGGCATTTGCTACCCTTTCTGGATTGTGTTCTCATAGAGGCCACAAACTTTGCTAATGGCTCAGCTGTGTCCTGTAGTGGGTCTGCTGTGGAGATGGAACCAGCTGTGTGCGGCGCAGGGCAGCCCCTTGCCTCTGCTCACAGAGGCCACCCTGCAGCACCCCCTCTCCCCTCCCCTGCCAACACCTAGCCACATATAGCCAATACAGTGCCCATTGGGAATACCTGCTCAGCCCTGCTCCTGGCTGGACCTGCCAGTGGGCATGGCAGCAAAGAGACTAGGATGGAGAAAACCCCCAGATGCTCAACTTGATCGCATTGGTGTTTCCCAAAGTAGCACCAGCCTTGTCCTCCTCCCCACCTGCAGCTTCCCAGAGGTCCCCGCTTGCGGCTGGGAAGTTGGGATTGAGCTGCCTGATGGGAAGGGAGAAACACCTGTGTCCCCAGGACCCCCACTTCCTTGTGGGGGGAGCTCTGCCTACCGCTGCACACCCACCCGTCTGCCTTGCGGAGGGGCACTTTGGGAGTGCTGGCTTCTAAGAAGGCGAAGGAGAGAGAAGGTGGCGGTGGCAGAGATGAAGGGGCTGACGGAGCTGGAGCACAGGAGTGCAGGTTAAAACTTGCTGAATGATGCAAGGGAGAGGCAGTGGCTGCTGCCGCTGGAGTGAGGGGGAAAAAAGCCATTAGCAGAGGATGGTTTCAATGCATCAACCTCTGGGTTATGGGTCCAGCACACTTCCACTGCACCACTCTGCTCCCCCCAGCCCCTCAGCCAGGACCTCCCAAGCCCTGCCTGATACTCCCTCGTGCTGCCAGCACCAGTGCTTGTGCTCATGCCTTTTTCCCTTCCTCCTGCCTGTGCTCTGCATATAGTTTTCCTTTTCCTAAACAGGTTGAGCTCTCTGCATGAACTTTCTACAAGATTTTGGACCCTTGCCAGGGACACCTGCCTCACCCCAAATTCCATGATGTGGATCACTTTTGAGGTAAGACTCTGTTATTTTATTTGGTCCCCCTCTGGACCCACTTCTGGAGTCAGTGTGGTTTGTCCTCCCACTTCTGAGATGGGTGGATGCCCTTCTGAGATTGGGTTGTCCTACCCTCTCGGATAGTTTGGCCGCCCTCTGGGATTGGTTTAGTGCTCTTGGTACCATGTAGGCGCATATAAGTGATCTATCATAAGTATATATTCTGTTATATTGTATTGGGTTTGCGTGGCAAGGTTTTGGTAGTGGGGAGGCTACAGGGGTGGCTTCTGTGAGAAGCTGCTAGAAGCTTCCCCTGTGTCCGACAGAGCCAATGCCAGCCGGCTCCAAGACGGACCCACCGCTGGCCAAGGCCGAGCCCATCAGCGACGGTAGTAGCACCTCTGGGATAACGTATTTAAGAAGGGGAAAAGTTGCTGCGGAACAGCAACTGCAGACGGAGAGAGGAGTGAGAATATGTGAGAGAAACAACCCTGCAGACACCAAGGTCAGTGAATAAGTTGGTGGAGGACTGTCTCCCGTGGGTGGGACCCCATGCTGGAGCAGGGGAAGAGTGTGAGGAGTCTTCCCCTGAGGAGGAAGGAGCGGCAGAAACAACGTGTGTTGAACTGACCGCAACCCCCATTCCCCGTCCCCCTGCGCCGCTCAGGGGGGAGGAGGTAGAGAATTCAGGAGTAAAGTTAAGCCCGGGAAGAAGGGAGGGGTGGGGGGAAGGTGTTTTTAAGATTTGGTTTTATTTCTCATTATCCTACTCTGATTTGACTGGTAATAAATTAAACTAATTTCCCCAAGTTGAGTCTGTTTTGTCCGTGATGGTAATTACTGAGTGATCTCCCTGTCCTTGCCTTGACCCATGAGCCTTTCATTATATTTTCTCTCTCCTCTGTCCAGCTGAGGAGGGGGAGTGATAGAGCGGCTTTGGTGGGCACCTGGCATCCAGCCAGGGTCACCCCACCACATATATTGTTGATAAGTTCGCTTTACTAGAGGAAGTTTGTAGTAACCTGTAATATTATATATACATTTGTTGCTGCTATTATTGAGTGTCGCTGTTATTGATTGTTGCTATTATTTATTGCCATTATTATTGATTGCTGCTATACTATTGATTGCTGATAATAATTTGTAATAGCTTGAGAAATATATATTTGCTTTATTAATCATAGGTATACTTGCTAGTGGTGATTTTTGTGGTATTTGTGGTAATCTGTAATAAAGTAGAGAAATTTCAAGGATAAAGCCTCCATGTTCTTGTGTATTATAGAATCCTACAAACATGCAGTCACAATCCGTATGCAGCCACAGGCCAGGTAATCCTTTAGGTCGTGATGGCATGGATAGCTCCATGACACCTACAGCTTCAGTCAGCTAAACTGCACCCAGAACTGCATTCACCATATTAGAAGATCTTTATTCTACACGCTGTGAATGCAGGCACTGAAGTCTCTTTCTGTAGGATCTGGCTTCCTCCCGTCTTTTTTCCCCCTCCTTATCTCCTTTATTAGATACAAGAAAAGAAGCAATAGCAATTGTTGGAGCTTCTAGTGGGCTTGAGTCACAGCACCCATCCTGCTCCTGCCCCATGCACAAAATCTGTGCAGGGCTTGTAAAAGAGATTATCATTGTGGGCTGGATACCATCATTCTGGATGATACTGCCTCCCTCAAAATGGCATGAACAAGGACACATGAAGCTCTTATTATCTATCTGCAACTCAGATAATATGATCACATTTTTAGAGATTTTGTTTTCCAGCTCAGTGCTGAAACTACTGGCCACAGAACTCTTAGAATTATCTGAAAACGAGAGCAGTGTTTAACATGGCAAGGGAGAAAAGTCAGTCCTGCAGTCATCTATCCAGAGACAGGATCCTTCAGGGAATGGTCCAAAGGCCTGCTGACAAGGTCTCAAAGGCCTCTGTGTAGAATTAATGCTCCTGTATACAACAAGCAGTCACAGCCTGCTCTAAACTGTCAGAGATTTGCTGAAGTCTGTGGAACCATGGCTACTTAAAGACACTTCTGATTTCTGCTCCATATATGACTTCAAGGATAAAGGGAAACACAAAAATCTGGAGAAGCCTCATAAGATGGGACCAATGTGTAGCTGATTGTCTTATTTTTCATGTGACGAGGCTCAAATTTTGGTCTCCTTCAGCCTTGCTTGTGAACTTCCTCAAGTCTCAGTCTTGTAAGTTCTTGCACCCGATGTCCATGATTTTATTTTGGAGAGAAGTGCATTGCATATGTTCATACCAGACATAAATGAGGAGACAGGTTGGATCGGTGATTATCTTTACAGAAAGATACTAAATCCTCTTTCATTACTTTTTTTGTATATATAATTACATTTTGATAAACAAGCTTATACTACATTTATATTTGGGCAAACAGTGAACTGCAAAGAGCAATAATGTTAATGCTAATATTACTGTTAACGAGGTGGTGATTTGGAACAGGCTTCATAAGTCAACAGTAATTATTTTTATTGAGATTTTAGTGTCAAATACATTCCTCCAGCAGTTTTAGACTTTACAGGGTCCTGATGCTGCACTAATCACTCCCAACTTTCTGCGTATAAATTGATCACAGTAAAATGGCTGCAGCTGCTAATACAACTATTGTTCTTGAACCCTTTTTAGTGGCAATTCATTTGATCTGAAAAGTGTCATTGTCTAAATTTTAGCTGATCATCTAGGAATTGTACTCTACAATTAATGGGGAGAGAATTCACCTTTTCAAGTGTATTAAATGGATCCAAAATTGGATATAAAAGATGCACCTTAAAGTCTGATATGCTTTTTAGATCCAAGTCCGTAAACTGGTGAGGGATTTAATATTGAAATCATTTCATGATGTTCACAGTTGGTTTTTTTTCAAATAGGCAAAAAACATTTTCCAGCAAAATTGTTTTCACCCTGATGAACTCACAAGGATCATAATGACAATTCTCATTTTTAAAAATGAGAATAATAAGAAAAAAAAACTAGTGTTTTAAAAATCACCATCTAGACATATTTATTTTATTATAGTATGAATATCTCAACAAGTTAATAAAAGTAGTGGAATAAATAACGATCATATTTGTTTTCACCTGTATTTTGCCTTTACATAGCATGTGAAAACAACTCTAAATATTTTTTTTTCACAGAATTAAAAGGAAGCTGTTAAAATTGACCTAACAGGAATATCACATGCACTTCTTCAGGGTCATAGGATAATTCAGGTTGGAAGGGTCCTCAGGTGGTCTCTAATACAACCTCCTGCTTGAAGCAGAATCAGCTGTGAGGTCAGACCAGGTGGCTCAGAGCTTTATCCTGTCAGGTCTTGAAAATCTCCCAGGGGTTTTCCTGCAGAGCTGCTCCTCAACCCATCAGTCCCAGGCCCATATTGCTGCAAGGTCTTCCTCCTTCCTAGGGGTGGGACTTTGTATTTGCCTTTCTTGAATTTCATGAGTTTCCTCTTGGCCCCTTCTTCTGGCCTGTCAGGTCCCTCTGGATGGCATCCCTGCCCATGAGCATATCAACTAGTCCCCTGCAAGTGGAGTCATCTGCAGATTTGACAAGAGTGTACCTTGTTGGTGAAGACTAAGACAGAGAAGGCATTAAGTATCTCTGCTTTACCTGTGTCTGCTGTCACTTACTCACCTGTGTCATTCAGCAACAGGGCCTCATTTTCCTTGTTCAACCTTTGACTACTAATGTAGCAGTAGAAGGTCTTGTTGCCTTTGATGTCCTTTGCTGGTCTGAACTCTAGCTGAGCTTTAGCTTACCTAACACAATGCCTATATCCCTGGAAAGTGCTTCTAAATCCCTGCTTTGCAGTTTCTAAATCCCTGCTCTGTTTCCATCTCCTGTATGTTGCCTTTTTGCATTGGAGCTCCATTATGTGTTCCCTGTTTAGCCAAGCCCGTTTCGTGAATATACTGAAGTCTGCTGTCCCGAGTCTAGGGGCTGTACTATGCTGTTGCTTTTTATTACCTCCCAGGATTTTGAACTCCACTGTTTCATGGTTCCATAGAGCCAATGTTTCCTTTTGTTTTATAATGAAGTCATTGACACTTTGTAGTCTTTTACTTGGAAAAGTGACTTACAAAAAGGTGCTTTTGCTTTTTTAAACAATATCCTGGAGATCTGGGGGGGATGGTGGGGATGGTTCTCTTTTCTTACAGTTAGAAATTATACTACTTAGAAATGTTAACAAGTTAGATTGCAAGACATATGTCTAAAAAATTGCAGTGGATGACAGATAAATAGGAGGGAAAGAGAGAGAAGGTATGAGAGAAGTAGTGTGAGAGCCCAGATAAGAGAGAGAAGTGGCAGGGCAGGGATTGCAACAGAAAGACAGAAACAGAATATTGTTTTGATCTATGTCTTCTCATTCAATTTTTTCTTTCCTGAAAAAATTCTTTTAACACTTACTTTGATGTGATTATTCAGATTGCCTAAGATAACACAAGTTCATAACAATATTGCCCTAAGTGAAGGAGCAAGGGTGGAACTCAGGTGTCCACAGGAAAACCACTAGATCTGAGTCAGTGCTCCAGACACCCTTTGTTATCAGATGTCATCTCCTAGGATGTGATAGGTCTGTCCTTATCTAGACACCTGTATTAGGAGGAGATGAATCTCCCACTGGTAATGCCTAGTTCCCTCTATAGAGTAGGCATAAAGTGCTAGTTCTGAGTTAGATGCCTGGAAGCTGAATGTATATGTTAGGGTTGATGAATCCTATCCTTCTTGTTACATTAGCTAGACACAGTCAGTGTGCGTAGCAATAGCTGTGGCAGGCAGCAGTGCGTGCAGCACCTGGCAACATCAAGATTAGGAGCCTATTGTCTGTTTTTAAGAACAAACAGTAAACTTCGGTTTGGGCAGCCTGACTTTGGGTAGCTAGTATCTGTGCCTAAATGAAGTCCTAGATACAAAGCTTGGTCTATAACAGTTGTGATTACCATCTTAAAAATATGTGGAAAAAAACCCAAACCCACAAATAGGACTCTTAAATTAAGCAACAAAATAACAAGGCTAATATAAACATCAACAGTAATAGAAAAAGCTATTACTTTCATCTATCACCGTGGCAAAATCATAGAAAGGCTGGCTGTCGAGGACCATAAGGAGCTAGGTGTCCAGATCTTATTGCAGTTAAATGAGAGTAAATTATGAAGGACAGGATCCTTCTTTCTTAGCATCTGGTGTCTCACATCTAGTCAGTTCAGTTTTCTGTGATTAATGACAGAGTTGGGCACCTCTTGATAATGAGTGATCCCATCTGGAGACAGATGTGTCAAGCAGTTGGAAGAGCACACCAAGCAAGGGTCTGCTTCTTGGATGATTTAAGGAAAATCCTGGATTTAATCTCGGATATGGTCATGTTAGCTGGCATGTAAACCCAGTTCATGAACTTCTCAAATATTTCAATGATGTTTTGTAAAGGAATGTTTAAGAAGTCAGCCACCTGTGGTCAATATCTAGGAACTAGAATTTCTGTGTCATTATTTAATTTTTCTTCTCAAGCTGAAATAAATTGTTTGAATTTCTCATTTTCCTAGGAAATGGTCCATCAATAGAGTTTTAACATTATCTTATAACAATGTACCAATTCTTGTAATTTTTCCCATTTCAAAAAAATAGTACATTCCACATGCAAACTGTTTCAACAGGCAAAAATAGTGATAGAGGATGACCAGCTCTTAATTTCCAATAACTTCAGGATCACAATTCTGAGACACCTGAATCCAAAAGGCTAGATGCTTAGTTTATCTAGCTCCCATTAATGACTTCTTAGAAAATTTGACCAAAGATTTAGTACACAACTAGAATGAAGGTGAACACAGGAACTGGGGATGGGATTCATCAGAATGTACTATAAATGGCTTCTACTTGGATGCCTATTCCTGTACTAGTCATCTACATTTCCCTTGTTATTACCAGACCTGCACTTTTGATGCAGTGTGTCATCCTAAAGTACGTGTCAGTAGGTCAGATGAACTGCCTGTTTCTTTCCATTGACTGAAATGGGCACTGTCCTGGTTTCAGCTAGGACAGAGTTAATTTTCTTCCTAGTAGCTGGTATAGTGCTGTGTTTTGGATTTAGTAGGAAATAATGTTGATAACAC
>NW_026114480.1:86174-116219 GCF_018139145.2 Gymnogyps californianus | reverse complement strand
CGGACTCAGGCTTACCTTGTTCCTCGAGGAAAGGGAGGCCAAGAGAGCAGGATGCGGAGCCTGGAGGAGCGCGGGCTTTTATGCTGTGTCCCAGAGCCCTGGGGGGCCACACATTCCTTGCTCATGAAGCATCTAAACACCTAGTTGCGCTGCGAAGACCTCGCTGGTGATTAAGCCTTGCCTCTTTCACCTGAAATGTTGTGCTCCCGCTGTATACCACCGAACATCAAAATGATTCATCTTCGTCTCCGCTTCATAAGGCCAATCAACTCGGAGGTCTCAGGCTAGTGGGCAAGGAGATTTTGAGTGGGTTTGCGTAGTATGGATTGCCTTTGTCACTTTGCCTTCTTCATGGTGAGCACGGCCACCAGTCATGGTCAAATTCAGCTATGAGGGACACCTCAAGTCAGCTCTCAAGTGCTTTCAGTGCAGGCACTCAGGCTAACCCTGAGAGACATTTCTCCAATGGGTCATCGTAGACACACGGGACACTGTGAGTATGTTCAAGCAGAACGTCAAGACTGCACAATCCCGTATGGGAGAAGAGACTCGTCTCACCAGGGATGTGCCAAAGCTCAACGGCAAGGAAATTCTGTTGTGGGCTGGAAGGAAGCCCCCTGCGGGCAGGAGTGACAGCCACGAGGATGATCAGAGATGCTGTGTCCTTCCCTGAATGAGACCCCACACCGGAATTGACCTGTTTGCTCAGCAAGTTCATCCCAGAGGCCCAAGGCCTGGATGGCCTGCTTCTGAGGAGAGGTCAGGGCAGGGAGCCAAAAGCTCACAGCCCTTCGTCCTGGGTCAGGGATGGGGTGGCCCATTCCATGCATTTCAGATTTCAAAGGGACAGTGCATCAGTCTCCCAGAGCACCTGGGAGTCACGGTGATGTGGAAGAGTTGGGAAAAACCCTGAACTCCAGGCCAACATGAGTCACCCTGCTGTGGAATTCAGGGGACACGGTGGCCCTGCCTCAGGCAGGCCAGGAATACCAGAGCTCACAGCCTCATTTCTCCAAAAGTTCTGCTTTTGTCAAGGGCATTTCCACACAGTTTAGCACCATTCCCGAAACAACTAGTACTTCTATGCAATCTTGTACTGCTGCTGCCTTCCAAGGCCTTGCCTTTTGGTGGCTGCTCCAGGGCCCATGAGACTCAGTGCACCCCAGAATAATGAAGGTTGGAAGGGACCGCTGGAAGTCCTCTGCCTCTGCTCCGAGCAGACCAAACTTCCCAGGTTCCTCAGGAAACTCTAGGCCTTGTCCTGTTGACTTCTGAACATTGCCGCTGACGGTCAGGTTCTCTGTCTCTCGTGCAGCTCTTCCAGGGCTGCACTGCAAGCCCTGGGGGCTACCAGGAGATGGCAATGGCTCTCACAGCTGAGCCTCCCAGGCCCACAAGTGGCCCACCAGGAGACGACAGTGAGGGTGCCAGCACTGGTGAGCAGATCCCAGGGTAA
Source organism: Gymnogyps californianus (assembly GCF_018139145.2). NCBI lineage: Eukaryota > Metazoa > Chordata > Aves > Accipitriformes > Cathartidae > Gymnogyps > Gymnogyps californianus. Next base: position 114,763 of record NW_026114480.1, on the reverse strand, counting down.
GGGTAAGGTCTGCAGATGGCTTGAATGGAAGTTTCTGTGGTCCGTATAATGACACTCAAGGATGCCCACTCCTCTACCTCATTCTCAGCCGGGTTGTTTCGTCCCACTTTTAAAACCCACCTAGTTCTAGGTTTGATCTCAATGAGCCAAGAGGTCGGAGTGGGCTCCATGGCACCATGAAGAGCACAAGGGCTGGGTGTGTGCAAGGAATGCCACCTGCTCTGCATTTCATTTTCATGCCAGTGACTAGAAGCCCCTTCTGGAAAGAGGAGAGAAAGTCTGTCCCAACACAGCTTTCACTGCAAAGCCCAGAGGGAGCCTTCACTCCTAATCCTGATTCTTAGGTCCCGTCCACCTCCAGACCTCACCCCATGGCCCTGGGAGCTCCTCACCAGTGCTAGCACCCTCACTGTCGTCTCCTCGTGGCCCACTTGTGGGCCTGGGAGGCTCAGCTGTGAGAGCCCCTGGCTGGTAGGATGGGGACCAGGCCTCAAGGCCCTGCTCAGGTGAAAGCGTACCTGTTTGGTGGATACATGGTTGGCGTGGGTCATCTCAAAAGGTCCTTTGCAACTCAAGCTGTGTGATGAAAGCTGAGGGGAGGGATCGTTGCCCTTCCCTCGGCACTGCAGAGGCCACGTCTGGATTGGTGTGCCCCAGTTTGTGTCCCCAGGGACACCAGGGACGAGAGGTGGCGATGAGCTCTCATGGAGCGGGGTACTGGCAGAGGATCAGGCAGAACGTAAGGGCTGGAGCATATGACGTATGGGGTGAGGCCGAGGACACGAGGTTTGTGGAACCTGGCGGAGATGAGCAAGGTGGGGAGGAGGGGATGGAAGTGCTGTCTCCCACCAGCTACAGGAGGTTATGGAAAGGGTGGAGCCCGACTCTCCTGAGAGGTGCACTGCAAAAGGGCAAGAGGCAACAATCACAAGTTGCAACAAGGGAAATACCAGCTGTCTTTTGGGGAAAAGAAGTGACAGAGCTCGCGGTGCAGCCCTGGAAGAGCTGCTCAAGAGACAGTGACCTCTCTGACAGTGGCAGTGTTCAGGAGTCAACAGCACAAGGCCCAGAGCCTGCTGAGGAACCTGGGAAGTTTGGTCTGCTCGGAGCAGTGGACAGGAGCAGAAGACCTCCAGAGGTCATTCCAACCTTTGTTATTCTGGGGTACACTGAGTCACACGAGCCCTTGAGCAACCACCAAAGGCCAGGAAGGAAGACAGCAAATGCAGAGATTGCATAGAAGCACCAGTTGATTCAGGAATGGTGCTAAACTGTGTGGAAATGCCCGACAAAAGCAGAACTTTTGGAGAAGAGGCTGTGAGCTCTGGTATTCCTGGCGGTGCCTGAGGCAGGGCCACCGTGTCCCCTGAATTCCACAGCAGGGTGACTCATGTTGGCCTGGAGTTCAGGGTTTTTCCCAACTCTTCCACATCACCGTGACTCCCAGGTGCTCTGGGAGACTGATGCACTGTCCCTTTGAAATCTGAAATGCATGGAATGGGCCACCCCATCCCTGACCCAGGAAGAAGGGCTGTGAGCTTTTGGCTCCCTGCCCTGCCTCCTCAGAAGCAGGCCATCCAGGCCTTGGGCCTCTGGGATGAACTTGCTGAGCAATACAGGTCAATTCCGGTGTGGGTCTCATTCAGGGAAGGATGCAGGCATCTCTTTGATCACAAAACCAGGCCGTGGTAGAGCCTGATGAGTGTAAGCAAGGTCCTTGTGGCCGTCATCCCTGCCCGCAGGGGGCTTCCTTCCAGCCCACAACAGAATTTCCTTGCCGTTGAGCTTTGGCACATCCCTGGTGAGACGTCTCTTCTCCCATATGGGATTGTGCAGTCTTGACGTTCTGCTTGAACATACTCACAGTGTCCCGTGTGTCTACGATGACCCATTGGAGAAATGTCTCTCAGGGTTAGCCTGAGTGCCTGCACTGAAAGCACTTGAGAGCTGACTTGAGGTGTCCCTCATAGCTGAATTTGACCATGACTGGTGGCCGTGCTCACCATGAAGAAGGCAAAGTGACAAAGGCAATCCATACTACGCAAAACTCAAAATCTCCTTGCCCGCTAGCCTGAGACCTCCAAGTTGATTGGCCTTATGAAGCTGGAGACATGTATGTGAATTCGTTTTTGATGTCGCGTGGCCATGTGTATACCCGAGTATACAGGGGAGCACACATTTCAGGTGAAAGAGGCAAGGGCTTAATCACCAGCGAGGCTGGACCAAGCGGCAACTACTAGGTGTTTAGATGCTTCATGAGCAAGGAATGTTTGTGGCCCCCCAGCGGCTGCGACACAGCATAAAAGCCGCGCTCCTCCAGGCTCCACACCTCCTTCTTGCCTCCCTTTCCTCGGAGGAAACAAGGTAAGTCTGAGAGTCCGCTCCATCTCTCCCTGTGGCTGAACTGCTGTCATGGTGGCTACTCAGGTTGATACTTGGGCTGCCTAGCTTGGCCCTGCAAGAGAACGGTTTCAGGGCTGTCACCTCCTTTCCCTTTTGGTGGGGGAGGAGGGCTGGGAACAGGGGTTTCTTTCAAGCAGAAGGGGATCAACTGCAGGGAGGGAGGTCTGCCCACCAGAATTTGCACCTGCAGTAGATGGTCTCTAACGAAATGGCCAAGTGCATCCAGTGTCTTCTTCAATGCAGCAATGTTTGTTCTGGAGATGGGGTATGATCAGTCTTGCCACAGGTGCTTTAAACCCACTGTGCTGGCTCCTATTCCCAAAGTGGGTCAGCCTTCCTGTGCCATGCAACTCGGAGGGCACAATGAGGGCCGTGGGAGATGTAGGCACACTGGGTGTTCAGAAACCAAAGTGTGTCCACGGAGAGAGCTGAGAGAAGAAGACAGACTGATACTGAGGTTCGTGCTCCCTGCCTGCTCTGTGTTTCAGGTTTGCCTCCCTCCCGAGAGATGTCTTGCTTCAGACCCTGTCCCCCATGCCCCTGCGGCACCTCTGGCCCAACCCCACTTGCAAGCAGCTGCAGTGAGCCCTGTGTCGCCCGCTGCGCTGACTCGACGGTATTCATCCAGGCCTCTCCGGTGGTGGTGACCCTGCCGGGCCCCATCCTCACCTCTTTCCCTCAGAGCACAGCCGTGGGATCCTCTCTGTCCGCTGCTGTTGGGAGCTCCCTCAGCGCCGGGGGGTTCCCATCTCTTCTGGGGGCTCCCTTGGTCTGGGGGGCTCAGGGCTGTGCCTGCCTCCCCCCGCTGCAGTCTGAACTGCTGAAGCCGGCAGATCATCCCCTTCGGAGCAGGAAGGAAGACAGGGACCCTGCAGCAGCAGGAGCGTGGCCACGGCTTGCAGACGGGCTGGTGTCCTCGTCCCACCTGGCAGGAGGGACCTGTGCTCACTGCTCCTCGCTGCACGGCAGGCCTCGCCCTGCCTCTCTGACTCTGCTTTGCTCTGAGCTCCTTGAGAAAGGGCTCGTTCTCTTCTGCTTTGCTGAGCCTCCTGCTGACGGGGGGAGGGTGCCGGAGTTAGGGACTGGTGTTGGTGGGCTGCGATTGCCACCAGGTAGAGCCAATGGGAAAAGGCAAGCGCTGTGTGTGGAGCTTGTCCTTGGGAAATGGGCCATTCTCTGTGCCTCCCTGAACCCTGCCGCCGTGTTTCTTGGTCTCTGTTCTGTGCCACTGCATTTCCTCCTTCTCATTAAAGACTTTGTGCAGCATAGCTGGAGACTCGTGGTGGTTTGTTCTCCTCCCCCTCAGCTGGCCAACACCTCTGCAAGGATGTCATGGTTTAAGCCGAGCTGGCATAGGCAGCACGTGGTCGCTCGCTCACTCCTCCCTGCCCTGGTGGGAGAACCTGCTCTCTCCCATGACAGTGAGTCTGTCCCCATGCATGGGGCACTGCAAGTTGTGGGTGGAGCTCCCTGGCCTGATACCAGCGCACCAAACCCAAGCAAGCGGGCAAGAGAAAGACAGAAAAGCCTCAGAGAAATGGATGGAACAAGAAGCAATGGACAGGGCTGGAAAGACAAGGAATGCCACACACAGTGGTGGGCAAAGATGGGAAACGGTTGCCCAGGGAGCTTGGAGATCCTCCCTCTTGGGAGATGTCCAACATCCAGCCAGGCAAGGCCATGAAAAACATCCTCGACTTGACCCTGCTTTGAGCCCGGCTTGCACTGCATGATCTCCACCTCAGGTGGTGTGTGATTCTCTGAGCCACTGCTGGATGCCCTCATCCAGCAGCAGCCATCAAGAACACGGAGCAGAGAGGGGACAGGGCCAGCGCTCAGGAAAGCTGCAGAGGTGTGGTGGGCACAGGGCAGGAGAAGGGGCACGGATGTCAGTCCCTGGGCTGGGAGCACAGAAAGGAAGGAAGATCAGAGGGCATTAAACAACTGACCCAACAGCAAGGCAAGGGGATAAGGTGTAAGCATGCTGAGGAAAGCCCTGAGGGAGCCAAAAGCTTGAGGTCCCACTGAGATCTGCACTCAGATCGCTGGATTCAGAGTCCAGAGTGCTCACCATTACACCATGGGACCACCTGGACAGATGCTGCCTTTCCCCTGTGGCCACCCTCGCTGAGCCATAGGCTCCTGGCTGAGCCTGGCAGTCTCTCCGTCTCCCTGGCCATCACCAAGTGCAGCCTTCCTCCAGGGCCACCGGGCACCTCTACTCACAGGAGCTTTCAAGGGAGTGCCAGAGCTCTTTGCGCAAGCCTGGCATGCCCTCTCTTACAAGACCCAGGCTGGTAACCTGTGAGAATCTTGGTTTCGCCTAATTAGACCTGCTTATGAAGTTTCCAGCTAACCTCTTCAACATTGGACCTCACAGAGTACCTTCATGGCCCAGCGATTGCTCGTTCGATGCTTGCACTTGCCGTCTCTGCTGCTGCCTCCCTTCACCCCCGTGTTGGACAGCCTCTCAATCTGCCTGCCTAAGTTAGTGCCTCTCCTCTTCTCACCTTGTAGCTCATCCGAAGCGGCCGTCAAACCAGATACCCTTACTCTCGCTTGCACTCCTAGCCAAGCTCCTGCCCTTGCCGAACGAGGCGACCAAGAGAGAGGGCAGGGGATGAGGTTCAGCAGAGGCAAGAGCTGGCAGGAGGACCCAAAGCAGCTCCTTCAGCATCTCCCTCAATCACAACGTGCTCCGGCACACTCTCATACCCCCTCGTGCACGTCCCCTCTTCCTCTTCCTGTGTGCCCAGGAAGACCTCTTCTGTGGCTCCTACTTCCTGACTGCGGTCCTTCTGAAAAATGCCACCAGTGCTCGTGCAACCTGTGGTGGGATTGCGTGCGGATGTCTCTGTCCTGTCAGCAGTGTCGGAGAGAAACGCCCCAGAGCCTGCGATGTCCCTGTTGGCCTCTTACTGGTGGGCCTTTTCTCCCACCTGCCCCTCTTCCCACTGGTGCTGTCCATGTTTGCTGGTGAGGAAGTGCCAGTTCAGGGAAACTTGCTGGGTTGAAATCCTGCTGGTCAATGCCACATCCTGGATTGGCACCTACACAATGTGCCACTGGGCCTGAAAGAGGGAAGGACGCATCTCAGGGGCTCTCCAGCTTCGGGAGCAGAGGGCAGAGGAGCTGGCTGATGACTAAGGAGAGGGAAAAGTTGCCCCATCTCCAAAAAAGGGGAAGAAGCACTATCTGGGAAGCAAGGGAAGGTGAGGATAAACTGGAGCAAGTTCCGCGGAGGATCCCTAGGATAGTCAGGGGCCAGGGCTCTGGCCTTGGGAGGAGAGGCTGAGGACGCAAGGCTCGCTTAGCTAGGAGAAGAAAATGCTTAGCGGGGATCGAATAGCAGCCTCCCAGTGCCTACAAGGAGGCTACGGCGATGGCTGGAGGATGAGCGCTGTGGTCAGAAATTGAAGAGGCAGTTTGTGACTGGGTACACGAACCAAAATGATCACCCTGAGGGTGCCAAAGCATGGAGCAGAGGTGCCGAGAGGCTGTGAAATGTCTGTCCTCAAGGTATTTTATGACCCAAAAGGACAAAGCACTGATGAGGTGGTGTGAGCCTGCTTGAAGCAGGAGGATGCACTCTCTGGCTCCCTGAAATGCCTTCCACCCAGAAGGGTTGTTGGAGGGTATGTGGGGAGAGGCATGCAGAATGTGAGTTTTGTAGGGGAGAGTGGAACAGTGAGCACAGGTATGCCCCTTTCTCCTTCTAGAGGAGCTGGGGCTGCAGCAAGAGCTGGTCAGCAGGCTGAGCAGAGCCCCCAGAGGAGCAAGAAGCCTCCAGTGAGGAGGCCACCCAGAGAGAAGAGCCTGCGCCACTCTGCTCCCCCCAGCCCCTCAGCTGGGACCTCCCACAGCCCTGCCTGATGCTCCCTGGCACTGCCAGCACTCACGCCTCCTTCCCTTTGTCCTTCCTGTGCCCTCACCCGGGCAGGAAAATTGCCTCCCTGCAAAGTTCACCTCCTTTGGGCCTGGGGTGGGTAGCTCAAGGGCCTTGCCTTGCCCTTCTCCCCACAGCTCCTGCCCATAACCCTGGCTGGGGACTTTCTCTTTCACCACCCCAGCTGGCTCTGCAGGCACCGAAGGAAACCCCGGAGCGAGGGGGCAGCCTTGTTGCTTGGCAGGGCGGAGAGGAGCTGCTCTCCAGTGAGCTCAGGAGGGCTGCAACCCTGCCCAGAAATCCAGCTCCCAGGAGGCTGCGGGACTGTAGCCGGTGTAAAAGTCAGTTCTTTGCTGGCCGAGGAGGGAGACAAGGACGCTTAGCAGAGAATTACCAGGGGAATGAATTCTCCTATTTCACCTGTGCACGTAGCAGTGCGCCAACCCCAGCATGGAGGACCCCGATATAGAGGAAAGCAGGGTTTAGGTTTGTTTACAAACAGTTGTGTCGACCAGTCAAATTACTGATGTTAAGGGGTGGGCTAATCAGTTACTATCGCTTGAGAAATCAGCATGTGCTTCTCCCGTGCAGGTGGTCTGGACGTATGCTCAGTGGGGTGTTAGTCTGCATTATTCTAAGCCAATGTCCCGTGCAGGTGGAGGGGTTTTCTACTAGATTCAGGTCGATTGCTCTTCTGGCCCTGGTGATATACCTGGGGTTTTTTTGAAAGACTAATCTCCTATTGTTTCATCATCTGGATGGGATGTTCTCAGCCAGTGAGAGCCGGTTTAGGTTGGCTCTTCAGGTCTTCAGGTTGACCCTGAGGTAAAAGCTCTTAGTGCTAGGCAGTGTTCGTTCCTCTAAGCAAGTTGTATAGCAGTTAACGCCTTGCCTTTCACAGCGGCTGCGAGGGCCTTGCCCTGCCCGTGCTGTGCTGCGCTGCACTCCCTCCCAGCTCCTGGCTTGTCCTCCCTCCTGGCGCAGCCCTGCCCTTGCTGCTCCCCAACAGCCGAGGGCTGCCCCCGCCACCATGCAGGGTGCCAAAGAGCCAGAGAAACCCCTCCTCTCCGTGCCTGGCGCCATTCCTGTCCTGCCCAACACTGCTGGGGGGGGAGGTGGTTCCCAGTCGCCCCAGGGCAGGGCTGGCCCATCCGGACTGGGTGGTGGCCAGTCTTAAATGCTGCCAGGTGTCCCAGGAAGGCTCTGGCAGGCTGAGCTGGTACAGCCTCTTGGTGAGGGTGAGGGACGAGGTGGCAGTGCTGAGGCCTGCATTTTGGGGCTTGTGTTTGCTGGTTCCCTGCCCCATCCACAGGCCAGAGCATGCAGCAAACAGGCAGAGGAGACAAAAGCAAAAGCGGTATGGGGAGGGCTGGGACGTGGGTGGAGATGTGAGCATGGGGAGTGTGGCCCCAGCCTGCCTGCTGCAGGGCTGTTGCTCAGGGGAAGGTATTTCACTGCAGATCAAGAGGTCCCTGGCTCAGCTCCAGGTGCCTCGGGGAGGGAGGAGGACAAGGGCTGTAGGCAAGGGGATTTTACTGTCTCCCTGGGCACCAGGTACAGTGTGGAGCTGAGTCCCATGGCTGCAGCGTGCTCAACTGCAGGGAGCCCAAAAGGGGAGCGTGCCCCGTAGTTGGCAGGATTCGGCCCTGCGCAGGGAAACCCCAATGGATTTCTAGTCCATCGCCTTCACCACTCGGCCACAACTACCTGCTCCAGCCCTCTCTGCCCTGCTCATCACATGCCCTGTGCAATGACACCGGCTCCCTGGGACTTTCAGGGCAATGCTCCACTCCCAGCGCCTTGTCCTCAGCCGCGCATCTGAGATATCCTGCCACGGGGGGATGGTTTCACTCCCCAGCTGCCGTCTCGACCGCTTCCAGGGAAGAAGGGAAGGCAGCTGCGTGGAGACAACGAGGGTGAGGTGGGATATTAGACCCCACTTTGCTTCTCAGTCTGAGGCACTCCAAGCCTGCCGTGAGCACTGGGGTGAGGACACTCCTGCAGAGGAGATGGTGACCTCCTGGCAGCACCTCCAGCCTCTTGGGGACGTAGGGTGGTGTCAACCCTTGAACAAAGACCATGACTGCCGTGCAGGTTGTTGGTGTGTAGGGGGAATGGTTTGTGAGAGTGGGAGAGATCTGTGGAAAGGGTGAGGTAGAGCTGGGCTGAGGAAGAGTGTGGAGGGGCAAAGGGAGAATAAATGGGAGGTGTGGATGACTTAGAGGGAGACTGGAGAGAGCTTGTTTTGGTGGAATAGGTATGTCCAGAGCTTTCTTCCAGCACTAGCAAGCATTGTGAAATTCCTGAGCATGGACCAAAATATTAAACGGGTCCACAAAAGCGATCATTTCCATCACTAGACGAAGGCGGCTCCGATTCCGTTTTGGCTCTGGAGCAGGAAAATGGCGTTTGTGAGTCAGTGTGGAGGGGGTGCATCTGGCAGTGCCTGTCTGCATGCAGAGCAAGGGTGGGAGGTGGTCGCAGTCGAGAGGGTGAGCATGAGGAGGGGCTTGAGGAAGTGTGTGTGCGGGGGGCTGGAGGGAGAGGCCGCCTGTCTGTGAAGTGGAGGAGCCGGAGGCCGGCCAGGCTCTGATCTGGAGGAGCAGGAGGCAGCACTGCACGCAGGTGCGTTAGTGGAATAGTGGCGAGCATAGCTGCCTTCCAAGCAGTTGACCCGGCTTTGATTCCTGGCCAATGCAGACAGACGTCTCTTCAGCCTGGCTCCAGGGTTTCTTCCACCTTCTGCTGGCAGCCTCTCCTGCTCAAAAAATGCCCAGCTTTCCCCTGGGGTTTCAAGGGGGAAAGCTGGGCATTCTCGCCTCCCTGCAGCCTTGAGTCCAAGTCAGACCAGTGCTTTCTGCCTGTTGGGAGGCCTCCAGGCTTGACTCTTCACTGCAGTGCTGGCACAGGAGCCAGGAGAGAGGCTTTTCAGCCCTGGCACAGAGCTGCTCCTCTGCTGCTGCTGCTGCTGCTGCTGCTGCTGCTGCTGCTGCTGCTGGTTGCACCTGGCAAGAAAAGCATGCTGCCATGGCAGGGTGCAGATGAAGACCGAGAATGCCTAGGCGGTGGTCAAGGGACAGACTGTGCTTCATGAGGCCAGCTATGCAATTTGGCTGGGCGGTGGGAGGCGGCCTGTTCCTTATGTGATGCCTCAAAGGCCTGTCTGATCTGAAGTCACACTGGAGACGCTGACCTACCCTGTCCAGGCTCCGGCATTGCAGAGACACCCTGAAGTTTACCGGAGCTGGATGTAACGATGTTCCTGGTAACTAAGAACTGAGACACCCTCATTTCTCTTGCAGCTTATGGCCTGTGGGCCAAGGGAAACACAAGGAGCCTCTCACAAGTAGACTCTACCTCAAGGGGACAAAGCTTCTCAAGTCTCTGATTCCAGGGTTGCTTAAAGAAAAGAGCAATGATGTTCTTTGCTGTGCTGACAGTCAAAAACCAAGCTGGATGGTGGGGTTGAGGGGGGGGGGTTGTGTTAGCACAGTATTTATAGAGTCCCACTCTGTCATCAGCAGTTCTACAAGTAGGTGGAGTTAGGAAGAGGGGGATCGTGATTGCACATGCTCAGGTCCCTACTGAAATGCCCACCCTAACCCCATCTTGCAGTCACACTGCCTACGTCCAGCCAGCAAAAGAAGTGCTTTTTCTCCTTTCCACTCCATACCCATCCCCTGGAGTTTACTCCCACACCACCAATGAAAGAGAGAAGTGCCATGGCTGGTTTTCATATGATTTTGTGAACAACAATTGAGAGGACTGAAAAGTTAATTCAAAAGGCATGTATTAACTTTCAGAATGAACAATTTGGCAACTGGCCCACAGGGCCGTGATCACTAGCTTACAGACACATGCTCAAGGACTCTGAGGCTTTTTGGTGCTCTGCTCTACGTTCAGGGAGCTCTATCCGCAGCTGGCGGTAAGCTCAGGACAGAAGCCAGTGCTCTTCCTTGCAGAGCGGGTAGCTAACTGAGGGAGAACAAACCACCACGAGTCTCCAGCTATGCTGCACAAAGTCTTTAATGAGAAGGAGGAAATGCAGTGGCACAGAACAGAGACCAAGAAACACGGCGGCAGGGTTCAGGGAGGCACAGAGAATGGCCCATTTCCCAAGGACAAGCTCCACACACAGCGCTTGCCTTTTCCCATTTGGCTCTACCTGGTGGCAATCGCAGCCCACCAACACTAGTACCTAACTCCGGCACCCTCCCCCGTCAGCAGGAGGTTCAGCAAAGCAGAAGAGAATGAGCCCTTTCTCAAGGAGCTCAGAGCAAAGCAGAGTCAGAGGAGGCAGGGCAAGGCCTGCCGTGCAGCGAGGAGCAGTGAGCACAGGTCCCTCCTGCCAGGTGGGACGAGGACACCCAGCCCGTCTGCAAGCTGTGGCCACGCTCCTGCTGCTGCAGGGTCCCTGTCTTCCTTCCTGCTCCGAAGGGGATGATCTGCCGGCTTCAGCAGTTCAGACTGCAGCGGGGGGGAGGCAGGCACAGCCCTGAGCCCCCAGACCAAGGGAGCCCCCAGAAGAGATGGGAACCCCCCCGGCGCTGAGGGAGCTCCCAACAGCAGCGGACAGAGAGGATCCCACGGCTGTGCTCTGAGGGAAAGAGGTGAGGATGGGGCCCGGCAGGGTCACCACCACCGGGGAGGCCTGGATGGCCACCGTCGAGTCAGCGCAGCGGGCGACACAGGGCTCACTGCAGCTGCTTGCAAGTGGGGTTGGGCCAGAGGTGCCGCAGGGGCATGGGGGACAGGGTCTGAAGCAAGACATCTCTCGGGAGGGAGGCAAACCTGAAACACAGAGCAGGCAGGGAGCACGAACCTCAGTATCAGTCTGTCCTTCTTTTCCTCAGCTCTCTCTGTGGACACACTTTGGTTTCTGAACACCCAGTGTGCCTACATCTCCCATGGCCCTCATTGTGCCCTCCGAGTTGCATGGCACAGGAAGGCTGACCCACTTTGGGAATAGGAGCCAGCACAGTGGGTTTAAAGCACCTGTGGAAAGACTGATCATACCCCATCTCCAGAACAAACATTGCTGCATTGCAGAAAGCACTGGATGCACTTGGCCATTTCGTTAGAGACCATCTACTGCAGGTGCAAATTCTGGTGGGCAGACCTCCCTGCAGCTCAGCCCTTTTCATCCCCTTCTGCTTAAAAGAAATCCCCTGTTCCCAGCCCTCCTCAGCCACCCCCACCAAAAGGGAAAGGGGTGACAGCCCTGAAACCGTTCTGTTGCAGGGCCAAGCTGAGGCAGCCCAAGTATCAACCTGAGTAGCCACCATGACAGCAGTTCAGCCCACAGGGAGAGATGGAGCGGACTCAGGCTTACCTCGTTCCTTGAGGAAAGGGAGGCCAGAGAGGAGGATGTGGAGCCTGGAGGAGCGCAGGCTTTTATGCTGTGTCCCAGAGCCCTGGGGGGCCACAAACATTCCTTGCTCATGAAGCATCTAAACACCTAGTAGCTGCTGCTTGCGAAGACCTCGCTGGTGATTAAGCCCTTGCCTCTTTCACCTGAAATGTTGTGCTCCCGCTGTATACCACCGAACATCAAAATGATTCATCTTCGTCTCCGCTTCATAAGGCCAATCAACTCGGAGGTCTCAGGCTAGTGGCAAGGAGATTTTGAGTGGGTTTGCGTAGTATGGATTGCCTTTGTCACTTTGCCTTCTTCATGGTGAGCACGGCCACCAGTCATGGTCAAATTCAGCTATGAGGGACACCTCAAGTCAGCTCTCAAGTGCTTTCAGTGCAGGCACTCAGGCTAACCCTGAGAGACATTTCTCCAATGGGTCATCGTAGACACACGGGACACTGTGAGTATGTTCAAGCAGAACGTCAAGACTGCACAATCCCGTATGGGAGAAGAGACTCGTCTCACCAGGGATGTGCCAAAGCTCAACGGCAAGGAAATTCTGTTGTGGGCTGGAAGGAAGCCCCCTGCGGGCAGGAGTGACAGCCACGAGGATGATCAGAGATGCCTGTGTCCTTCCCTGAATGAGACCCACACCGGAATTGACCTGTTTGCTCAGCAAGTTCATCCCAGAGGCCCAAGGCCTGGATGGCCTGCTTCTGAGGAGAGGTCAGGGCAGGGAGCCAAAAGCTCACAGCCCTTCGTCCTGGGTCAGGGATGGGGTGGCCCATTCCATGCATTTCAGATTTCAAAGGGACAGTGCATCAGTCTCCCAGAGCACCTGGGAGTCACGGTGATGTGGAAGAGTTGGGAAAAACCCTGAACTCCAGGCCAACATGAGTCACCCTGCTGTGGAATTCAGGGGACACGGTGGCCCTGCCTCAGGCGGACCAGGAATACCAGAGCTCACAGCCTCATTTCTCCAAAAGTTCTGCTTTTGTCAAGGGCATTTCCACACAGTTTAGCACCATTCCCGAAACAACTAGTACTTCTATGCAATCTTGTACTGCTGCTGCCTTCCAAGGCATTGCCTTTTGGTGGCTGCTCCAGGGCCCATGAGACTCAGTGCACCCCAGAATAATGAAGGTTGGAAGGGACCGCTGGAAGTCCTCTGCCTCTGCTCCGAGCAGACCAAACTTCCCAGGTTCCTCAGGAAACTCTAGGCCTTGTCCTGTTGACTTCTGAACATTGCCGCTGACGGTCAGGTTCTCTGTCTCTCGTGCAGCTCTTCCAGGGCTGCACTGCAAGCCCTGGGGGCTACCAGGAGATGGCAATGGCTCTCACAGCTGAGCCTCCCAGGCCCACAAGTGGCCCACCAGGAGACGACAGTGAGGGTGCCAGCACTGGTGAGCAGATCCCAGGGTACAGGGTAAGGTCTGCAGATGGCTTGAATGGAAGTTTTCATGTGGTCCGTATAATGACACATCAAGGATGCCCACTCCTCTACCTCATTCTCAGCCGGGTTGTTTCGTCCCACTTTTAAAACCCACCTAGTTCTAGGTTTGATCTCAATGAGCCAAGAGGTCGGAGTGGGCTCCATGGCACCATGAAGAGCACAAGGGCTGGTGTGTGCAAGGAATGCCACCTGCTCTGCATTTCATTTTCATGCCAGTGACTAGAAGCCCCTTCTGGAAAGAGGAGAGAAAGTCTGTCCCAACACAGCTTTCACTGCAAAGCCCAGAGGGAGCCTTCACTCCTAATCCTGATTCTTAGTTCCCGTCCACCTCCAGACCTCACCCCATGGCCCTGGGAGCTCCTCACCAGTGCTAGCACCCTCACTGTCGTCTCCTCGTGGCCCACTTGTGGGCCTGGGAGGCTCAGCTGTGAGAGCCCCTGGCTGGTAGGATGGGGACCAGGCCTCAAGGCCCTGCTCAGGTGAAAGCGTACCTGTTTGGTGGATACATGGTTGGCGTGGGTCATCTCAAAAGGTCCTTTGCAACTCAAGCTGTGTGATGAAAGCTGAGGGGAGGGATCGTTGCCCTTCCCTCGGCACTGCAGAGGCCACGTCTGGATTGGTGTGCCCCAGTTTGTGTCCCCAGGGACACCAGGGACGAGAGGTGGCGATGAGCTCTCATGGAGCGGGGTACTGGCAGAGGATCAGGCAGAACGTAAGGGCTGGAGCATATGACGTATGGGGTGAGGCCGAGGACACGAGGTTTGTGGAACCTGGTGGAGATGAGCAAGGTGGGGAGGAGGGGATGGAAGTGCTGTCTCCCACCAGCTACAGGAGGTTATGGAAAGGGTGGAGCCCGACTCTCCTGAGAGGTGCACTGCAAAAGGCAAGAGGCAACAATCACAAGTTGCAACAAGGGAAATACCAGCTGTCTTTTGGGGAAAAGAAGTGACAGAGCTCGCGGTGCAGCCCTGGAAGAGCTGCTCAAGAGACAGTGACCTCTCTGACAGTGGCAGTGTTCAGGAGTCAACAGCACAAGGCCCAGAGCCTGCTGAGGAACCTGGGAAGTTTGGTCTGCTCGGAGCAGTGGACAGGAGCAGAAGACCTCCAGAGGTCCATTCCAACCTTTGTTATTCTGGGGTACACTGAGTCACACGAGCCCTTGAGCAACCACCAAAAGGCAAGGCCTTGGAAGACAGCAAATGCAGGAGATTGCATAGAAGCACCAGTTGATTCAGGAATGGTGCTAAACTGTGTGGAAATGCCCTTGACAAAAGCGGAACTTTGGGGCTGTGAGCTCTGGTATTCCTGGTCCGCCTGAGGCAGGGCCACCGTGTCCCCTGAATTCCACAGCAGGGTGACTCATGTTGGCCTGGAGTTCAGGGTTTTTCCCAACTCTTCCACATCACCGTGACTCCCAGGTGCTCTGGGAGACTGATGCACTGTCCCTTTGAAATCTGAAATGCATGGAATGGGCCACCCCATCCCTGACCCAGGAAGAAGGGCTGTGAGCTTTTGGCTCCCTGCCCTGACCTCTCCTCAGAAGCAGGCCATCCAGGCCTTGGGCCTCTGGGATGAACTTGCTGAGCAAACAGGTCAATTCCGGTGTGGGTCTCATTCAGGGAAGGATGCAGGCATCTCTTTGATCACAAAACCAGGCCGTGGTAGAGCCTGATGAGTGTAAGCAAGGTCCTCGTGGCCGTCACTCCTGCCCGCAGGGGGCTTCCTTCCAGCCCACAACAGAATTTCCTTGCCGTTGAGCTTTGGCACATCCCTGGTGAGACGAGTCTCTTCTCCCATACGGGATTGTGCAGTCTTGACGTTCTGCTTGAACATACTCACAGTGTCCCGTGTGTCTACGATGACCCATTGGAGAAATGTCTCTCAGGGTTAGCCTGAGTGCCTGCACTGAAAGCACTTGAGAGCTGACTTGAGGTGTCCCTCATAGCTGAATTTGACCATGACTGGTGGCCGTGCTCACCATGAAGAAGGCAAAGTGACAAAGGCAATCCATACTACGCAAACCCACTCAAAATCTCCTTGCCCGCTAGCCTGAGACCTCCGAGTTGATTGGCCTTATGAAGCTGAGACACGAATGAATCGTTTTGATGTTCGGTGGTATGTATACCACCACCATTTGACGTATACCACCACCATTTGATGTATACCCGGTGGTATACAGCGGGAGCACAACATTTCAGGTGAAAGAGGCAAGGGCTTAATCACCAGCGAGGCTGGACCAAGCGCAACTACTAGGTGTGTAGATGCTTCATGAGCTAGGAATGTTTCTGGCCCCCCAGGGCTCTGGGACACAGCATAAAAGCCTGCGCTCCTCCAGGCTCCACATCCTGCTCTCTGGCCTCCCTTTCCTCAAGGAACGAGGTAAGTCTGAGTCCGCTCCATCTCCCTGTGGGCTGAACTGCTGTCATGGTGGCTACTCAGGTTGATACTTGGGCTGCCTCAGCTTGGCCCTGCAACAGAACGGTTTCAGGGCTGTCACCTCTTTCCCTTTTGGTGGGGTGGCTGAGGAGGGCTGGGAACAGGGGTTTCTTTCAAGCAGAAGGGGATCAATGGGCCTCAACTGCAGGGAGGTCTGCCCACCAGAATTTGCACCTGCAGTAGATGGTCTCTAACGAAATGGCCAAGTGCATCCAGTGTCTTCTTCAATGCAGCAATGTTTGTTCTGGAGATGGGGTATGATCAGTCTTTCCACAGGTGCTTTAAACCCACTGTGCTGGCTCCTGTTCCCAAAGTGGGTCAGCCTTCCTGTGCCATGCAACTCGGAGGGCACAATGAGGGCCGTGGGAGATGTAGGCACGCTGGGTGTTCAGAAACCAAAGTGTGTCCACGGAGAGAGCTGAGAAGAAGAAAGACAGACTGATACTGAGGTTCGTGCTCCCTGCCTGCTCTGTGTTTCAGGTTTGCCTCCCTCCCCGAGAGATGTCTTGCTTCAGACCCTGTCCCCCATGCCCCTGCGGCACCTCTGGCCCAACCCCACTTGCAAGCAGCTGCAGTGAGCCCTGTGTCGCCCGCTGCGCTGACTCGACGGTGGCCATCCAGGCCTCTCCGGTGGTGGTGACTCTGCCGGGCCCCATCCTCACCTCTTTCCCTCAGAGCACAGCCGTGGGATCCTCTCTGTCCGCTGCTGTTGGGAGCTCCCTCAGCGCCGGGGGGGTTCCCATCTCTTCTGGGGGCTCCCTTGGTCTGGGGGGCTCAGGGCTGTGCCTGCCTCCCCCCCGCTGCAGTCTGAACTGCTGAAGCCGGCAGATCATCCCCTTCGGAGCAGGAAGGAAGACAGGGACCCTGCAGCAGCAGGAGCGTGGCCACGGCTTGCAGACGGGCTGCGTGTCCTCGTCCCACCTGGCAGGAGGGACCTGTGCTCACTGCTCCTCGCTGCACGGCAGGCCTCGCCCTGCCTCCTCTGTCTCTGCTTTGCTCTGAGCTCCTTGAGAAAGGGCTCATTCTCTTCTGCTTTGCTGAGCCTCCTGCTGACAGGGGGAGGGTGCCGGAGTTAGGGACTGGTGTTGGTGGGCTGCGATTGCCACCAGGTAGAGCCGAATGGGAAAAGGCAAGCGCTGTGTGTGGAGCTTGTCCTTGGGAAATGGGCACAGATGCCTCCCTGAACCCTGCCGCCATGTTTCTTGGTCTCTGTTCTGTGCCACTGCATTTCCTCCTTCTCATTAAAGACTTTGTGCAGCATAGCTGGAGACTCGTGGTGGTTTGTTCTCCTCCCCCTCAGCTGGCCAACACCTCTGCAAGGATGTCATGGTTTAAGCCGAGCTGGCATCGAGGCAGCACGTGGTCGCTCGCTCACTCCTCCCTGCCCTGGTGGGAGAACCTGCTCTCTCCCATGACAGTGAGTCTGTCCCCATGCATGGGGCACTGCAAGTTGTGGGTGGAGCTCCCTGGCCTGATACCAGCGCACCAAACCCAAGCAAGCGGGCAAGAGAAAGACAGAAAAGCCTCAGAGAAATGGATGGAACAAGAAGCAATGGACAGGGCTGGAAAGACAAGGAATGCCACACACAGTGGTGGGCAAAGATGGGAAACGGTTGCCCAGGGAGCTTGGAGATCCTCCCTCTTGGGAGATGTCCAACATCCAGCCAGGCAAGGCCATGAAAAACGTCCTCGACTTGACCCTGCTTTGAGCCCGGCTTGCACTGCATGATCTCCACCTCAGGTGGTGTGTGATTCTCTGAGCCACTGCTGGATGCCCTCATCCAGCAGCAGCCATCAAGAACACGGAGCAGAGAGGGGACAGGGGCCAGCGCTCAGGAAAGCTGCAGAGGTGTGGTGGGCACAGGGCAGGAGAAGGGGCACGGATGTCAGTCCCTGGGCTGGGAGCACAGAAAGGAAGGAAGATCAGAGGGCATTAAACAACTGACCCAACAGCAAGGCAAGGGGATAAGGTGTAAGCATGCTGAGGAAAGCCCTGAGGGAGCCAAAAGCTTGAGGTCCCACTGAGATCTGCACTCAGATCGCTGGATTCAGAGTCCAGAGTGCTCACCATTACACCATGGGACCACCTGGACAGATGCTGCCTTTCCCCTGTGGCCACCCTCGCTGAGCCATAGGCTCCTGGCTGAGCCTGGCAGTCTCTCCGTCTCCCTGGCCATCACCAAGTGCAGCCTTCCTCCAGGGCCACCGGGCACTCTCTACTCACAGGAGCTTTCAAGGGAGTGCCAGAGCTCTTTGCGCAAGCCTGGCATGCCCTCTCTTACAAGACCCAGGCTGGTAACCTGTGAGAATCTTGGTTTCGCCTAATTAGACCTGCTTATGAAGTTTCCAGCTTAACCTCTTCAACATTGAACCTCACAGAGTACCTTCGTGGCCCAGCGATTGCTCGTTCGATGCTTGCACTTGCCGTCTCTGCTGCTGCCTCCCTTCACCCCCGTGTTGGACAGCCTCTCAATCTGCCTGCCTAAGTTAGTGCCTCTCCTCTTTCTCACCTTGTAGCTCATCCGAAGCGGCCGTCAACCAGATACCCTTACTCTCGCTTGCACTCCTAGCCAAGCTCCTGCCCTTGCCGAACGAGGCGACCAAGAGAGAGGGCAGGGGATGAGGTTCAGCAGAGGCAAGAGCTGGCAGGAGGACCCAAAGCAGCTCCTTCAGCATCTCCCTCAATCACAACGTGCTCCGGCACACTCTCATACCCCCTCGTGCACGTCCCCTCTTCCTCTTCCTGTGTGCCCAGGAAGACCTCTTCTGTGGCTCCTACTTCCTGACTGCGGTCCTTCTGAAAAATGCCACCAGTGCTCGTGCAACCTGTGGTGGGATTGCGTGCGGACGTCTCTGTCCTGTCAGCAGTGTCGGAGAGAAACGCCCCAGAGCCTGCGATGTCCCTGTTGGCCTCTTACTGGTGGGCCTTTTCTCCCACCTGCCCCTCTTCCCACTGGTGCTGTCCATGTTTGCTGGTGAGGAAGTGCCAGTTCAGGGAAACTTGCTGGGTTGAAATCCTGCTGGTCAATGCCACATCCTGGATTGGCACCTACACAATGTGCCACTGGGCCTGAAAGAGGGAAGGACGCATCTCAGGGGCTCTCCAGCTTCGGGAGCAGAGGGCAGAGGAGCTGGCTGATGACTAAGGAGAGGGAAAAGTTGCCCCATCTCCAAAAAAGGGGAAGAAGCACTATCTGGGGAAGCAAGGGAAGGTGAGGATAAACTGGAGCAAGTTCCGCGGAGGATCCCTAGGATAGTCAGGGGCCAGGGCTCTGGCCTTGGGAGGAGAGGCTGAGGACGCAAGGCTCGCTTAGCTAGGAGAAGAAAATGCTTAGCGGGGATCGAATAGCAGCCTCCCAGTGCCTACAAGGAGGCTACGGCGATGGCTGGAGGATGAGCGTCGTGGTCAGAAATTGAAGAGGCAGTTTGTGACTGGGTACACGAACCAAAATGATCACCCTGAGGGTGCCAAAGCATGGAGCAGAGGTGCTGAGAGGCTGTGAAATGTCTGTCCTCAAGGTATTTTATGACCCAAAAGGACAAAGCACTGATGAGGTGGTGTGAGCCTGCTTGAAGCAGGAGGATGCACTCTCTGGCTCCCTGAAATGCCTTCCACCCAGAAGGGTTGTTGGAGGGTATGTGGGGAGAGGCATGCAGAATGTGAGTTTTGTAGGGGAGAGTGGAACAGTGAGCACAGGTATGCCCCTTTCTCCTTCTAGAGGAGCTGGGGCTGCAGCAAGAGCTGGTCAGCAGGCTGAGCAGAGCCCCCAGAGGAGCAAGAAGCCTCCAGTGAGGAGGCCACCCAGAGAGAAGAGCCTGCGCCACTCTGCTCCCCCCAGCCCCTCAGCTGGGACCTCCCACAGCCCTGCCTGATGCTCCCTGGCACTGCCAGCACTCACGCCTCCTTCCCTTTGTCCTTCCTGTGCCCTCACCCGGGCAGGAAAATTGCCTCCCTGCAAAGTTCACCTCCTTTGGGCCTGGGGTGGGTAGCTCAAGGGCCTTGCCTTGCCCTTCTCCCCACAGCTCCTGCCCATAACCCTGGCTGGGGACTTTCTCTTTCACCACCCCAGCTGGCTCTGCAGGCACCGAAGGAAACCCCGGAGCGAGGGGGCAGCCTTGTTGCTTGGCAGGGCGGAGAGGAGCTGCTCTCCAGTGAGCTCAGGAGGGCTGCAACCCTGCCCAGAAATCCAGCTCCCAGGAGGCTGCGGGACTGTAGCCGGTGTAAAAGTCAGTTCTTTGCTGGCCGAGGAGGGAGACAAGGACGCTTAGCAGAGAATTACCAGGGGAATGAATTCTCCTATTTCACCTGTGCACGTAGCAGTGCGCCAACCCCAGCATGGAGGACCCCGATATAGAGGAAAGCAGGGTTTAGGTTTGTTTACAAACAGTTGTGTCGACCAGTCAAATTACTGATGTTAAGGGGTGGGCTAATCAGTTACTATCGCTTGAGAAATCAGCATGTGCTTCTCCCGTGCAGGTGGTCTGGACGTATGCTCAGTGGGGTGTTAGTCTGCATTATTCTAAGCCAATGTCCCGTGCAGGTGGAGGGGTTTTCTACTAGATTCAGGTCGATTGCTCTTCTGGCCCTGGTGATATACCTGGGGTTTTTTTGAAAGACTAATCTCCTATTGTTTCATCATCTGGATGGGATGTTCTCAGCCAGTGAGAGCCGGTTTAGGTTGGCTCTTCAGGTCTTCAGGTTGACCCTGAGGTAAAAGCTCTTAGTGCTAGGCAGTGTTCGTTCCTCTAAGCAAGTTGTATAGCAGTTAACGCCTTGCCTTTCACAGCGGCTGCGAGGGCCTTGCCCTGCCCGTGCTGTGCTGCGCTGCACTCCCTCCCAGCTCCTGGCTTGTCCTCCCTCCTGGCGCAGCCCTGCCCTTGCTGCTCCCCAACAGCCGAGGGCTGCCCCCGCCACCATGCAGGGTGCCAAAGAGCCAGAGAAACCCCTCCTCTCCGTGCCTGGCGCCATTCCTGTCCTGCCCAACACTGCTGGGGGGGGAGGTGGTTCCCAGTCGCCCCAGGGCAGGGCTGGCCCATCCGGACTGGGTGGTGGCCAGTCTTAAATGCTGCCAGGTGTCCCAGGAAGGCTCTGGGCAGGCTGAGCTGGTACAGCCTCTTGGTGAGGGTGAGGGACGAGGTGGCAGTGCTGAGGCCTGCATTTTGGGGCTTGTGTTTGCTGGTTCC
Organism: Gymnogyps californianus; assembly: GCF_018139145.2. Classification (NCBI taxonomy): domain Eukaryota; kingdom Metazoa; phylum Chordata; class Aves; order Accipitriformes; family Cathartidae; genus Gymnogyps; species Gymnogyps californianus. Next base: position 94,045 of record NW_026114480.1, on the reverse strand, counting down.
CTGCCCCATCCACAGGCCAGAGCATGCAGCAAACAGGCAGAGGAGACAAAAGCAAAAGCGGTATGGGGAGGGCTGGGACGTGGGTGGAGATGTGAGCATGGGGAGTGTGGCCCCAGCCTGCCTGCTGCAGGGGCTGTTGCTCAGGGGAAGGTATTTCACTGCAGATCAAGAGGTCCCTGGCTCAGCTCCAGGTGCCTCGGGGAGGGAGGAGGACAAGGGCTGTAGGCAAGGGGATTTTACTGTCTCCCTGGGCACCAGGTACAGTGTGGAGCTGAGTCCCATGGCTGCAGCGTGCTCAACTGCAGGGAGCCCAAAAGGGGAGCGTGCCCCGTAGTTGGCAGGATTCGGCCCTGCGCAGGGAAACCCCAATGGATTTCTAGTCCATCGCCTTCACCACTCGGCCACAACTACCTGCTCCAGCCCTCTCTGCCCTGCTCATCACATGCCCTGTGCAATGACACCCGGCTCCCTGGGACTTTCAGGGCAATGCTCCACTCCAGCGCCTTGTCCTCAGCCGCGCATCTGAGATATCCTGCCACGGGGGGATGGTTTCACTCCCCAGCTGCCGTCTCGACCGCTTCCAGGGAAGAAGGGAAGGCAGCTGCGTGGAGACAACGAGGGTGAGGTGGGATATTAGACCCCACTTTGCTTCTCAGTCTGAGGCACTCCAAGCCTGCCGTGAGCACTGGGGTGAGGACACTCCTGCAGGGGAGATGGTGACCTCCTGGCAGCACCTCCAGCCTCTTGGGGACGTAGGGTGGTGTCAACCCTTGAACAAAGACCATGACTGCCGTGCAGGTTGTTGGTGTGTAGGGGGAATGGTTTGTGAGAGTGGGAGAGATCTGTGGAAAGGGTGAGGTAGAGCTGGGCTGAGGAAGAGTGTGGAGGGGCAAAGGGAGAATAAATGGGAGGTGTGGATGACTTAGAGGGAGACTGGAGAGAGCTTGTTTTGGTGGAATAGGTATGTCCAGAGCTTTCTTCCAGCACTAGCAAGCATTGTGAAATTCCTGAGCATGGACCAAAATATTAAACGGGTCCACAAAAGCGATCATTTCCATCACTAGACGAAGGCGGCTCCGATTCCGTTTTGGCTCTGGAGCAGGAAAATGGCGTTTGTGAGTCAGTGTGGAGGGGGTGCATCTGGCAGTGCCTGTCTGCATGCAGAGCAAGGGTGGGAGGTGGTCGCAGTCGAGAGGGTGAGCATGAGGAGGGGCTTGAGGAAGTGTGTGTGCGGGGGGCTGGAGGGAAGAGGCCCGCCTGTCTGTGAAGTGGAGGAGCCGGAGGCCGGCCAGGCTCTGATCTGGAGGAGCAGGAGGCAGCACTGCACGCAGGTGCGTTAGTGGAATAGTGGCGAGCATAGCTGCCTTCCAAGCAGTTGACCCGGCTTTGATTCCTGGCCAATGCAGACAGACGTCTCTTCAGCCTGGCTCCAGGGTTTCTTCCACCTTCTGCTGGCAGCCTCTCCTGCTCAAAAAATGCCCAGCTTTCCCCTGGGGTTTCAAGGGGGAAAGCTGGGCATTCTCGCCTCCCTGCAGCCTTGAGTCCAAGTCAGACCAGTGCTTTCTGCCTGTTGGGAGGCCTCCAGGCTTGACTCTTCACTGCAGTGCTGGCACAGGAGCCAGGAGAGAGGCTTTTCAGCCCTGGCACAGAGCTGCTCCTCCTGCTGCTGCTGCTGCTGCTGCTGCTGCTGCTGCTGCTGCTGCTGGTTGCACCTGGCAAGAAAAGCATGCTGCCATGGCAGGGTGCAGATGAAGACCGAGAATGCCTAGGCGGTGGTCAAGGGACAGACTGTGCTTCATGAGGCCAGCTATGCAATTTGGCTGGGCGGTGGGAGGCGGCCTGTTCCTTATGTGATGCCTCAAAGGCCTGTCTGATCTGAAGTCACACTGGAGACGCTGACCTACCCTGTCCAGGCTCCGGCATTGCAGAGACACCCTGAAGTTTACCGGAGCTGGATGTAACGATGTTCCTGGTAACTAAGAACTGAGACACCCTCATTTCTCTTGCAGCTTATGGCCTGTGGGCCAAGGGAAACACAAGGAGCCTCTCACAAGTAGACTCTACCTCAAGGGGACAAAGCTTCTCAAGTCTCTGATTCCAGGGTTGCTTAAAGAAAAGAGCAATGATGTTCTTTGCTGTGCTGACAGTCAAAAACCAAGCTGGATGGTGGGGTTGAGGGGGGGGGTTGTGTTAGCACAGTATTTATAGAGTCCCACTCTGTCATCAGCAGTTCTACAAGTAGGTGGAGTTAGGAAGAGGGGGATCGTGATTGCACATGCTCAGGTCCCTACTGAAATGCCCACCCTAACCCCATCTTGCAGTCACACTGCCTACGTCCAGCCAGCAAAAGAAGTGCTTTTCTCCTTTCCATCTCCATACCCATCCCCTGGAGTTTACTCCCACACCACCAATGAAAGAGAGAAGTGCCATGGCTGGTTTTCATATGATTTTGTGAACAACAATTGAGAGGACTGAAAAGTTAATTCAAAAGGCATGTATTAACTTTCAGAATGAACAATTTGGCAACTGGCCCACAGGGCCGTGATCACTAGCTTACAGACACATGCTCAAGGACTCTGAGGCTTTTTGGTGCTCTGCTCTACGTTCAGGGAGCTCTATCCGCAGCTGGCGGTAAGCTCAGGACAGAAGCCAGTGCTCTTCCTTGCAGAGCGGGTAGCTAACTGAGGGAGAACAAACCACCACGAGTCTCCAGCTATGCTGCACAAAGTCTTTAATGAGAAGGAGGAAATGCAGTGGCACAGAACAGAGACCAAGAAACACGGCGGCAGGGTTCAGGGAGGCACAGAGAATGGCCCATTTCCCAAGGACAAGCTCCACACACAGCGCTTGCCTTTTCCCATTTGGCTCTACCTGGTGGCAATCGCAGCCCACCAACACTAGTACCTAACTCCGGCACCCTCCCCCCGTCAGCAGGAGGTTCAGCAAAGCAGAAGAGAATGAGCCCTTTCTCAAGGAGCTCAGAGCAAAGCAGAGTCAGAGGAGGCAGGGCAAGGCCTGCCGTGCAGCGAGGAGCAGTGAGCACAGGTCCCTCCTGCCAGGTGGGACGAGGACACCCAGCCCGTCTGCAAGCTGTGGCCACGCTCCTGCTGCTGCAGGGTCCCTGTCTTCCTTCCTGCTCCGAAGGGGATGATCTGCCGGCTTCAGCAGTTCAGACTGCAGCGGGGGGGAGGCAGGCACAGCCCTGAGCCCCCCAGACCAAGGGAGCCCCCAGAAGAGATGGGAACCCCCCGGCGCTGAGGGAGCTCCAACAGCAGCGGACAGAGAGGATCCCACGGCTGTGCTCTGAGGGAAAGAGGTGAGGATGGGGCCCGGCAGGGTCACCACCACCGGGGAGCCTGGATGGCCACCGTCGAGTCAGCGCAGCGGGCGACACAGGGCTCACTGCAGCTGCTTGCAAGTGGGGTTGGGCCAGAGGTGCCGCAGGGGCATGGGGACAGGGTCTGAAGCAAGACATCTCTCGGGGAGGGAGGCAAACCTGAAACACAGAGCAGGCAGGGAGCACGAACCTCAGTATCAGTCTGTCCTTCTTTTCCTCAGCTCTCTCTGTGGACACACTTTGGTTTCTGAACACCCAGTGTGCCTACATCTCCCATGGCCCTCATTGTGCCCTCCGAGTTGCATGGCACAGGAAGGCTGACCCACTTTGGGAATAGGAGCCAGCACAGTGGGTTTAAAGCACCTGTGGAAAGACTGATCATACCCCATCTCCAGAACAAACATTGCTGCATTGCAGAAAGCACTGGATGCACTTGGCCATTTCGTTAGAGACCATCTACTGCAGGTGCAAATTCTGGTGGGCAGACCTCCCTGCAGCTCAGCCCTTTCATCCCCTTCTGCTTAAAAGAAATCCCCTGTTCCCAGCCCTCCTCAGCCACCCCCACCAAAAGGGAAAGGAGGTGACAGCCCTGAAACCGTTCTGTTGCAGGGCCAAGCTGAGGCAGCCCAAGTATCAACCTGAGTAGCCACCATGACAGCAGTTCAGCCCACAGGGAGAGATGGAGCGGACTCAGGCTTACCTCGTTCCTTGAGGAAAGGGAGGCCAGAGAGGAGGATGCGGAGCCTGGAGGAGCGCAGGCTTTTATGCTGTGTCCCAGAGCCCTGGGGGCCACAAACATTCCTTGCTCATGAAGCATCTAAACACCTAGTAGCTGCTGCTTGCGAAGACCTCGCTGGTGATTAAGCCCTTGCCTCTTTCACCTGAAATGTTGTGCTCCCGCTGTATACCACCGAACATCAAAATGATTCATCTTCGTCTCCGCTTCATAAGGCCAATCAACTCGAGGTCTCAGGCTAGTGGGCAAGGAGATTTTGAGTGGGTTTGCGTAGTATGGATTGCCTTTGTCACTTTGCCTTCTTCATGGTGAGCACGGCCACCAGTCATGGTCAAATTCAGCTATGAGGGACACCTCAAGTCAGCTCTCAAGTGCTTTCAGTGCAGGCACTCAGGCTAACCCTGAGAGACATTTCTCCAATGGGTCATCGTAGACACACGGGACACTGTGAGTATGTTCAAGCAGAACGTCAAGACTGCACAATCCCGTATGGGAGAAGAGACTCGTCTCACCAGGGATGTGCCAAAGCTCAACGGCAAGGAAATTCTGTTGTGGGCTGGAAGGAAAGCCCCCTGCGGGCAGGAGTGACAGCCACGAGGATGATCAGAGATGCCTGTGTCCTTCCCTGAATGAGACCCACACCGGAATTGACCTGTTTGCTCAGCAAGTTCATCCCAGAGGCCCAAGGCCTGGATGGCCTGCTTCTGAGGAGAGGTCAGGGCAGGGAGCCAAAAGCTCACAGCCCTTCGTCCTGGGTCAGGGATGGGGTGGCCCATTCCATGCATTTCAGATTTCAAAGGGACAGTGCATCAGTCTCCCAGAGCACCTGGGAGTCACGGTGATGTGGAAGAGTTGGGAAAAACCCTGAACTCCAGGCCAACATGAGTCACCCTGCTGTGGAATTCAGGGGACACGGTGGCCCTGCCTCAGGCGGACCAGGAATACCAGAGCTCACAGCCTCATTTCTCCAAAAGTTCTGCTTTTGTCAAGGGCATTTCCACACAGTTTAGCACCATTCCCGAAACAACTAGTACTTCTATGCAATCTTGTACTGCTGCTGCCTTCCAAGGCATTGCCTTTTGGTGGCTGCTCCAGGGCCCATGAGACTCAGTGCACCCCAGAATAATGAAGGTTGGAAGGGACCGCTGGAAGTCCTCTGCCTCTGCTCCGAGCAGACCAAACTTCCCAGGTTCCTCAGGAAACTCTAGGCCTTGTCCTGTTGACTTCTGAACATTGCCACTGACGGTCAGGTTCTCTGTCTCTCGTGCAGCTCTTCCAGGGCTGCACTGCAAGCCCTGGGGCTACCAGGAGATGGCAATGGCTCTCACAGCTGAGCCTCCCAGGCCCACAAGTGGCCCACCAGGAGACGACAGTGAGGGTGCCAGCACTGGTGAGCAGATCCCAGGGTACAGGGTAAGGTCTGCAGATGGCTTGAATGGAAGTTTTCATGTGGTCCATATAATGACACATCAAGGATGCCCACTCCTCTACCTCATTCTCAGCCGGGTTGTTTCGTCCACTTTTTAAAAACCCACCTAGTTCTAGGTTTGATCTCAATGAGCCAAGAGGTCGGAGTGGGCTCCATGGCACCATGAAGAGCACAAGGGCTGGTGTGTGCAAGGAATGCCACCTGCTCTGCATTTCATTTTCATGCCAGTGACTAGAAGCCCCTTCTGGAAAAGAGGAGAGAAAGTCTGTCCCAACACAGCTTTCACTGCAAAGCCAGAGGGAGCCTTCACTCCTAATCCTGATTCTTAGTTCCCGTCCACCTCCAGACCTCACCCCATGGCCCTGGGAGCTCCTCACCAGTGCTAGCACCCTCACTGTCGTCTCCTCGTGGCCCACTTGTGGGCCTGGGAGGCTCAGCTGTGAGAGCCCCTGGCTGGTAGGATGGGGACCAGGCCTCAAGGCCTGCTCAGGTGAAAGCGTACCTGTTTGGTGGATACATGGTTGGCGTGGGTCATCTCAAAAGGTCCTTTGCAACTCAAGCTGTGTGATGAAAGCTGAGGGGAGGGATCGTTGCCTTCCCTCGGCACTGCAGAGGCCACGTCTGGATTGGTGTGCCCCAGTTTGTGTCCCCAGGGACACCAGGACGAGAGGTGGCGATGAGCTCTCATGGAGCGGGGTACTGGCAGAGGATCAGGCAGAACGTAAGGGCTGGAGCATATGACGTATGGGGTGAGGCCGAGGACACGAGGTTTGTGGAACCTGGCGGAGATGAGCAAGGTGGGGAGGAGGGGATGGAAGTGCTGTCTCCCACCAGCTACAGGAGGTTATGGAAAGGGTGGAGCCCGACTCTCCTGAGAGGTGCACTGCAAAAGGGCAAGAGGCAACAATCACAAGTTGCAACAAGGGAAATACAGCTGTCTTTTGGGGAAAAGAAGTGACAGAGCTCGCGGTGCAGCCCTGGAAGAGCTGCTCAAGAGACAGTGACCTCTCTGACAGTGGCAGTGTTCAGGAGTCAACAGCACAAGGCCCAGAGCCTGCTGAGGAACCTGGGAAGTTGGTCTGCTCGGAGCAGTGGACAGGAGCAGAAGACCTCCAGAGGTCCATTCCAACCTTTGTTATTCTGGGGTACACTGAGTCACACGAGCCCTTGAGCAACCACCAAAAGGCAAGGCCTTGGAAGACAGCAAATGCAGGAGATTGCATAGAAGCACCAGTTGATTCAGGAATGGTGCTAAACTGTGTGGAATGCCCTGACAAAAGCGAACTTTGGGGCTGTGAGCTCTGGGTATTCCTGGTCCCCTGGGCAGGGCCACCGTGTCCCCTGAATTCCACAGCAGGGTGACTCATGTTGGCCTGGAGTTCAGGGTTTTTCCCAACTCTTCCACATCACCGTGACTCCAGGTGCTCTGGGAGACTGATGCACTGTCCCTTTGAAATCTGAAATGCATGGAATGGGCCACCCCATCCCTGACCCAGGAAGAAGGGCTGTGAGCTTTTGGCTCCCTGCCCTGACCTCTCCTCAGAAGCAGGCCATCCAGGCCTTGGGCCTCTGGGATGAACTTGCTGAGCAAACAGGTCAATTCCGGTGTGGGTCTCATTCAGGGAAGGACACAGGCATCTCTGATCATCCTCGTGGCTGTCACTCCTGCCCGCAGGGGGCTTCCTTCCAGCCCACAACAGAATTTCCTTGCCGTTGAGCTTTGGCACATCCCTGGTGAGACGAGTCTCTTCTCCCATACGGGATTGTGCAGTCTTGACGTTCTGCTTGAACATACTCACAGTGTCCCGTGTGTCTACGATGACCCATTGGAGAAATGTCTCTCAGGGTTAGCCTGAGTGCCTGCACTGAAAGCACTTGAGAGCTGACTTGAGGTGTCCCTCATAGCTGAATTTGACCATGACTGGTGGCCGTCACCATGAAGAAGGCAAAGTGACAAAGGCAATCCATACTACGCAAACCCACTCAAAATCTCCTTGCCCGCTAGCCTGAGACCTCCGAGTTGATTGGCCTTATGAAGCTGAGACACGATGAATCGTTTTGATGTTCGGTGGTATGTATACCACCACCATTTGACGTATACCACCACCATTTGATGTATACCGGTGGTATACAGCGGGAGCACAACATTTCAGGTGAAAGAGGCAAGGGCTTAATCACCAGTGAGGCTGGACCAAGCGGCAACTACTAGGTGTGTAGATGCTTCATGAGCAAGGAATGTTTGTGGCCCCCGGGCTCTGGGACACAGCATAAAAGCCTGCGCTCCTCCAGGCTCCCATCCTGCTCTCTGGCCTCCCTTTCCTCAGGAACAGGTAAGTCTGAGTCCGCTCCATCTCTCCCTGTGGGCTGAA
>NW_026114480.1:67105-85674 GCF_018139145.2 Gymnogyps californianus | reverse complement strand
GGCCAAGGGAAACACAAGGAGCCTCTCACAAGTAGACTCTACCTCAAGGGGACAAAGCTTCTCAAGTCTCTGATTCCAGGGTTGCTTAAAGAAAAGAGCAATGATGTTCTTTGCTGTGCTGACAGTCAAAAACCAAGCTGGATGGTGGGGTTGAGGGGGGGGGTTTGTGTTAGCACAGTATTTATAGAGTCCCACTCTGTCATCAGCAGTTCTACAAGTAGGTGGAGTTAGGAAGAGGGGGATCGTGATTGCACATGCTCAGTCCCTACTGAAATGCCCACCCTAACCCCATCTTGCAGTCACACTGCCTACGTCCAGCCAGCAAAAGAAGTGCTTTTCTCCTTTCCACTTCCATACCCATCCCCTGGAGTTTACTCCCACACCACCAATGAAAGAGAGAAGTGCCATGGCTGGTTTTCATATGATTTTGTGAACAACAATTGAGAGGACTGAAAAGTTAATTCAAAAGGCATGTATTAACTTTCAGAATGAACAATTTGGCAACTGGCCCACAGGGCCGTGATCACTAGCTTACAGACACATGCTCAAGGACTCTGAGGCTTTTTGGTGCTCTGCTCTACGTTCAGGGAGCTCTATCCGCAGCTGGCGGTAAGCTCAGGACAGAAGCCAGTGCTCTTCCTTGCAGAGCGGGTAGCTAACTGAGGGAGAACAAACCACCACGAGTCTCCAGCTATGCTGCACAAAGTCTTTAATGAGAAGGAGGAAATGCAGTGGCACAGAACAGAGACCAAGAAACACGGCGGCAGGGTTCAGGGAGGCACAGAGAATGGCCCATTTCCCAAGGACAAGCTCCACACACAGCGCTTGCCTTTTCCCATTTGGCTCTACCTGGTGGCAATCGCAGCCCACCAACACTAGTACCTAACTCCGGCACCCTCCCCCGTCAGCAGGAGGTTCAGCAAAGCAGAAGAGAACGAGCCCTTTCTCAAGGAGCTCAGAGCAAAGCAGAGTCAGAGGAGGCAGGGCAGGCCTGCCGTGCAGCGAGGAGCAGTGAGCACAGGTCCCTCCTGCCAGGTGGGACGAGGACACCCAGCCCGTCTGCAAGCCGTGGCCACGCTCCTGCTGCTGCAGGGTCCCTGTCTTCCTTCCTGCTCCAAGGGGATGATCTGCCGGCTTCAGCAGTTCAGACTGCAGCGGGGGGAGGCAGGCACAGCCCTGAGCCCCCCAGACCAAGGGAGCCCCCAGAAGAGATGGGAACCCCCCGGCGCTGAGGGAGCTCCCAACAGCAGCGGACAGAGAGGATCCCACGGCTGTGCTCTGAGGGAAAGAGGTGAGGATGGGGCCCGGCAGGGTCACCACCACCGGGAGGCCTCGGATACCGTCGAGTCAGCGCAGCGGGCGACACAGGGCTCACTGCAGCTGCTTGCAAGTGGGGTTGGGCCAGAGGTGCCGCAGGGGCATGGGGGACAGGGTCTGAAGCAAGACATCTCTCGGGGGGGAGGCAAACCTGAAACACAGAGCAGGCAGGGAGCACGAACCTCAGTATCAGTCTGTCCTTCTTTTCCTCAGCTCTCTCTGTGGACACACTTTGGTTTCTGAACACCCAGTGTGCCTACATCTCCCACGGCCCTCATTGTGCCCTCCGAGTTGCATGGCACAGGAAGGCTGACCCACTTTGGGAATAGGAGCCAGCACAGTGGGTTTAAAGCACCTGTGGAAAGACTGATCATACCCCATCTCAGAACAAACATTGCTGCATTGCAGAAAGCACTGGATGCACTTGGCCATTTCGTTAGAGACCATCTACTGCAGGTGCAAATTCTGGTGGGCAGACCTCCCTGCAGCTCAAGCCTTTTATCCCTTCTGCTTAAAAGAAATCCCCTGTTCCCAGCCCTCCTCAGCCACCCCCACCAAAAGGAAAGGAGGTGACAGCCCTGAAACCGTTCTGTTGCAGGGCCAAGCTGAGGCAGCCAAGTATCAACCTGAGTAGCCACCATGACAGCAGTTCAGCCCACAGGGAGAGATGGAGCGGACTCAGGCTTACCTCGTTCCTTGAGGAAAGGGAGGCCAGAGAGGAGGATGCCGGAGCCTGGAGGAGCGCAGGCTTTTATGCTGTGTCCCAGAGCCCGGGGGCCACAAACATTCCTTGCTCATGAAGCATCTAAACACCTAGTAGCTGCTGCTTGCGAAGACCTCGCTGGTGATTAAGCCCTTGCCTCTTTCACCTGAAATGTTGTGCTCCCGCTGTATTACCACCGAACATCAAAATGATTCATCTTCGTCTCCGCTTCATAAGGCCAATCAACTCGGAGGTCTCAGGCTAGTGGGCAAGGAGATTTTGAGTGGGTTTGCGTAGTATGGATTTGCCTTTGTCACTTTGCCTTCTTCATGGTGAGCACGGCCACCAGTCATGGTCAAATTCAGCTATGAGGGACACCTCAAGTCAGCTCTCAAGTGCTTTCAGTGCAGGCACTCAGGCTAACCCTGAGAGACATTTCTCCAATGGGTCATCGTAGACACACGGGACACTGTGAGTATGTTCAAGCAGAACGTCAAGACTGCACAATCCCGTATGGGAGAAGAGACTCGTCTCACCAGGGATGTGCCAAAGCTCAACGGCAAGGAAATTCTGTTGTGGGCTGGAAGGAAGCCCCCTGCGGGCAGGAGTGACAGCCACGAGGATGATCAGAGATGCCTGCGTCCTTCCCTGAATGAGACCCACACCGGAATTGACCTGTTTGCTCAGCAAGTTCATCCCAGAGGCCCAAGGCCTGGATGGCCTGCTTCTGAGGAGAGGTCAGGGCAGGGAGCCAAAAGCTCACAGCCCTTCGTCCTGGGTCAGGGATGGGGTGGCCCATCCATGCATTTCAGATTTCAAAGGGACAGTGCATCAGTCTCCCAGAGCACCTGGGAGTCACGGTGATGTGGAAGAGTTGGGAAAAACCCTGAACTCCAGGCCAACATGAGTCACCCTGCTGTGGAATTCAGGGGACACGGTGGCCCTGCCTCAGGCGGACCAGGAATACCAGAGCTCACAGCCTCATTTCTCCAAAAGTTCTGCTTTTGTCAAGGGCATTTCCACACAGTTTAGCACCATTCCCGAAACAACTAGTACTTCTATGCAATCTTGTACTGCTGCTGCCTTCCAAGGCCATTGCCTTTTGGTGGCTGCTCCAGGGCCCATGAGACTCAGTGCACCCCAGAATAATGAAGGTTGGAAAGGACCGCTGGAAGTCCTCTGCCTCTGCTCCGAGCAGACCAAACTTCCCAGGTTCCTCAGGAAACTCTAGGCCTTGTCCTGTTGACTTCTGAACATTGCCGCTGACGGTCAGGTTCTCTGTCTCTCGTGCAGCTCTTCCAGGGCTGCACTGCAAGCCCTGGGGGCTACCAGGAGATGGCAATGGCTCTCACAGCTGAGCCTCCCAGGCCCACAAGTGGCCCACCAGGAGACGACAGTGAGGGTGCCAGCACTGGTGAGCAGATCCCAGGGTACAGGGTAAGGTCTGCAGATGGCTTGAATGGAAGTTTTCATGTGGTCCGTATAATGACACATCAAGGATGCCCACTCCTCTACCTCATTCTCAGCCGGGTTGTTTCGTCCCACTTTTAAAACCCACCTAGTTCTAGGTTTGATCTCAATGAGCCAAGAGGTCGGAGTGGGCTCCATGGCACCATGAAGAGCACAAGGGCTGGTGTGTGCAAGGAATGCCACCTGCTCTGCATTTCATTTTCATGCCAGTGACTAGAAGCCCCTTCTGGAAAGAGGAGAGAAAGTCTGTCCCAACACAGCTTTCACTGCAAAGCCCAGAGGGAGCCTTCACTCCTAATCCTGATTCTTAGTTCCCGTCCACCTCCAGACCTCACCCCATGGCCCTGGGAGCTCCTCACCAGTGCTAGCACCCTCACTGTCATCTCCTCGTGGCCCACTTGTGGGCCTGGGAGGCTCAGCTGTGAGAGCCCCTGGCTGGTAGGATGGGGACCAGGCCTCAAGGCCCTGCTCAGGTGAAAGCGTACCTGTTTGGTGGATACATGGTTGGCGTGGGTCATCTCAAAAGGTCCTTTGCAACTCAAGCTGTGTGATGAAAGCTGAGGGGAGGGATCGTTGCCCTTCCCTCGGCACTGCAGAGGCCACGTCTGGATTGGTGTGCCCCAGTTTGTGTCCCCAGGGACACCAGGGACGAGAGGTGGCGATGAGCTCTCATGGAGCGGGGTACTGGCAGAGGATCAGGCAGAACGTAAGGGCTGGAGCATATGACGTATGGGGTGAGGCCGAGGACACGAGGTTTGTGGAACCTGGTGGAGATGAGCAAGGTGGGGAGGAGGGGATGGAAGTGCTGTCTCCCACCAGCTACAGGAGGTTATGGAAAGGGTGGAGCCCGACTCTCCTGAGAGGTGCACTGCAAAAGGGCAAGAGGCAACAATCACAAGTTGCAACAAGGGAAATACCAGCTGTCTTTTGGGGAAAAGAAGTGACAGAGCTCGCGGTGCAGCCCTGGAAGAGCTGCTCAAGAGACAGTGACCTCTCTGACAGTGGCAGTGTTCAGGAGTCAACAGCACAAGGCCCAGAGCCTGCTGAGGAACCTGGGAAGTTTGGTCTGCTCGGAGCAGTGGACAGGAGCAGAAGACCTCCAGAGGTCCATTCCAACCTTTGTTATTCTGGGGTACACTGAGTCACACGAGCCCTTGAGCAACCACCAAAAGGCAAGGCCTTGGAAGACAGCAAATGCAGGAGATTGCATAGAAGCACCAGTTGATTCAGGAATGGTGCTAAACTGTGTGGAAATGCCCTTGACAAAAGCGGAACTTTGGGGCTGTGAGCTCTGGTATTCCTGGTCCGCCTGAGGCAGGGCCACCGTGTCCCCTGAATTCCACAGCAGGGTGACTCATGTTGGCCTGGAGTTCAGGGTTTTTTCCCAACTCTTCCACATCACCGTGACTCCCAGGTGCTCTGGGAGACTGATGCACTGTCCCTTTGAAATCTGAAATGCATGGAATGGGCCACCCCATCCCTGACCCAGGACGAAGGGCTGTGAGCTTTTGGCTCCCTGCCCTGACCTCTCCTCAGAAGCAGGCCATCCAGGCCTTGGGCCTCTGGGATGAACTTGCTGAGCAAACAGGTCAATTCCGGTGTGGGTCTCATTCAGGGAAGGATGCAGGCATCTCTTTGATCACAAACCAGGCCGTGGTAGAGCCTGATGAGTGTAAGCAAGGTCCTCGTGGCCGTCACTCCTGCCCGCAGGGGGCTTCCTTCCAGCCCACAACAGAATTTCCTTGCCGTTGAGCTTTGGCACATCCCTGGTGAGACGAGTCTCTTCTCCCATACGGGATTGTGCAGTCTTGACGTTCTGCTTGAACATACTCACAGTGTCCCGTGTGTCTACGATGACCCATTGGAGAAATGTCTCTCAGGGTTAGCCTGAGTGCCTGCACTGAAAGCACTTGAGAGCTGACTTGAGGTGTCCCTCATAGCTGAATTTGACCATGACTGGTGGCCGTGCTCACCATGAAGAAGGCAAAGTGACAAAGGCAATCCATACTACGCAAACCCACTCAAAATCTCCTTGCCCGCTAGCCTGAGACCTCCGAGTTGATTGGCCTTATGAAGCTGAGACACGAATGAATCGTTTTGATGTTCGGTGGTATGTATACCACCACCATTTGACGTATACCACCACCATTTGATGTATACCCGGTGGTATACAGCGGGAGCACAACATTTCAGGTGAAAGAGGCAAGGGCTTAATCACCAGCGAGGTCTTCGCAAGCAGCAGCTACTAGGTGTTTAGATGCTTCATGAGCTAGGAATGTTTGTGGCCCCCCCAGGGCTCTGGGACACAGCATAAAAGCCTGCGCTCCTCCAGGCTCCACATCCTGCTCTCTGGCCTCCCTTTCCTCAAGGAACGAGGTAAGTCTGAGTCCGCTCCATCTCCCTGTGGCTGAACTGCTGTCATGGTGGCTACTCAGGTTGATACTTGGGCTGCCTCAGCTTGGCCCTGCAACAGAACGGTTTCAGGGCTGTCACCTCTTTCCCTTTTGGTGGGGGTGGCTGAGGAGGGCTGGGAACAGGGGTTTCTTTCAAGCAGAAGGGGATCAATGGGCCTCAACTGCAGGGAGGTCTGCCCACCAGAATTTGCACCTGCAGTAGATGGTCTCTAACGAAATGGCCAAGTGCATCCAGTGTCTTCTTCAATGCAGCAATGTTTGTTCTGGAGATGGGGTATGATCAGTCTTGCCACAGGTGCTTTAAACCCACTGTGCTGGCTCCTGTTCCCAAAGTGGGTCAGCCTTCCTGTGCCATGCAACTCGGAGGGCACAATGAGGGCCGTGGGAGATGTAGGCACGCTGGGTGTTCAGAAACCAAAGTGTGTCCACGGAGAGAGCTGAGAAGAAGAAAGACAGACTGATACTGAGGTTCGTGCTCCCTGCCTGCTCTGTGTTTCAGGTTTGCCTCCCTCCCCGAGAGATGTCTTGCTTCAGACCCTGTCCCCCATGCCCCTGCGGCACCTCTGGCCCAACCCCACTTGCAAGCAGCTGCAGTGAGCCCTGTGTCGCCCGCTGCGCTGACTCGACGGTGGCCATCCAGGCCTCTCCGGTGGTGGTGACTCTGCCGGGCCCCATCCTCACCTCTTTCCCTCAGAGCACAGCCGTGGGATCCTCTCTGTCCGCTGCTGTTGGGAGCTCCCTCAGCGCCGGGGGGGTTCCCATCTCTTCTGGGGGCTCCCTTGGTCTGGGGGGCTCAGGGCTGTGCCTGCCTCCCCCCCGCTGCAGTCTGAACTGCTGAAGCCGGCAGATCATCCCCTTCGGAGCAGGAAGGAAGACAGGGACCCTGCAGCAGCAGGAGCGTGGCCACGGCTTGCAGACGGGCTGCGTGTCCTCGTCCCACCTGGCAGGAGGGACCTGTGCTCACTGCTCCTCGCTGCACGGCAGGCCTCGCCCTGCCTCCTCTGTCTCTGCTTTGCTCTGAGCTCCTTGAGAAAGGGCTCATTCTCTTCTGCTTTGCTGAGCCTCCTGCTGACAGGGGGAGGGTGCCGGAGTTAGGGACTGGTGTTGGTGGGCTGCGATTGCCACCAGGTAGAGCCGAATGGGAAAAGGCAAGCGCTGTGTGTGGAGCTTGTCCTTGGGAAATGGGCACAGATGCCTCCCTGAACCCTGCCGCCATGTTTCTTGGTCTCTGTTCTGTGCCACTGCATTTCCTCCTTCTCATTAAAGACTTTGTGCAGCATAGCTGGAGACTCGTGGTGGTTTGTTCTCCTCCCCCCTCAGCTGGCCAACACCTCTGCAAGGATGTCATGGTTTAAGCCGAGCTGGCATCGAGGCAGCACGTGGTCGCTCGCTCACTCCTCCCTGCCCTGGTGGGAGAACCTGCTCTCTCCCATGACAGTGAGTCTGTCCCCATGCATGGGGCACTGCAAGTTGTGGGTGGAGCTCCCTGGCCTGATACCAGCGCACCAAACCCAAGCAAGCGGGCAAGAGAAAGACAGAAAAGCCTCAGAGAAATGGATGGAACAAGAAGCAATGGACAGGGCTGGAAAGACAAGGAATGCCACACACAGTGGTGGGCAAAGATGGGAAACGGTTGCCCAGGGAGCTTGGAGATCCTCCCTCTTGGGAGATGTCCAACATCCAGCCAGGCAAGGCCATGAAAAAACGTCCTCGACTTGACCCTGCTTTGAGCCCGGCTTGCACTGCATGATCTCCACCTCAGGTGGTGTGTGATTCTCTGAGCCACTGCTGGATGCCCTCATCCAGCAGCAGCCATCAAGAACACGGGAGCAGAGAGGGGACAGGGGCCAGCGCTCAGGAAAGCTGCAGAGGTGTGGTGGGCACAGGGCAGGAGAAGGGGCACGGATGTCAGTCCCTGGGCTGGGAGCACAGAAAGGAAGGAAGATCAGAGGGCATTAAACAACTGACCCAACAGCAAGGCAAGGGGATAAGGTGTAAGCATGCTGAGGAAAGCCCTGAGGGAGCCAAAAGCTTGAGGTCCCACTGAGATCTGCACTCAGATCGCTGGATTCAGAGTCCAGAGTGCTCACCATTACACCATGGGACCACCTGGACAGATGCTGCCTTTCCCCTGTGGCCACCCTCGCTGAGCCATAGGCTCCTGGCTGAGCCTGGCAGTCTCTCCGTCTCCCTGGCCATCACCAAGTGCAGCCTTCCTCCAGGGCCACCGGGCACTCTCTACTCACAGGAGCTTTCAAGGGAGTGCCAGAGCTCTTTGCGCAAGCCTGGCATGCCCTCTCTTACAAGACCCAGGCTGGTAACCTGTGAGAATCTTGGTTTCGCCTAATTAGACCTGCTTATGAAGTTTCCAGCTTAACCTCTTCAACATTGAACCTCACAGAGTACCTTCGTGGCCCAGCGATTGCTCGTTCGATGCTTGCACTTGCCGTCTCTGCTGCTGCCTCCCTTCACCCCCGTGTTGGACAGCCTCTCAATCTGCCTGCCTAAGTTAGTGCCTCTCCTCTTTCTCACCTTGTAGCTCATCCGAAGCGGCCGTCAACCAGATACCCTTACTCTCGCTTGCACTCCTAGCCAAGCTCCTGCCCTTGCCGAACGAGGCGACCAAGAGAGAGGGCAGGGGATGAGGTTCAGCAGAGGCAAGAGCTGGCAGGAGGACCCAAAGCAGCTCCTTCAGCATCTCCCTCAATCACAACGTGCTCCGGCACACTCTCATACCCCCTCGTGCACGTCCCCTCTTCCTCTTCCTGTGTGCCCAGGAAGACCTCTTCTGTGGCTCCTACTTCCTGACTGCGGTCCTTCTGAAAAATGCCACCAGTGCTCGTGCAACCTGTGGTGGGATTGCGTGCGGACGTCTCTGTCCTGTCAGCAGTGTCGGAGAGAAACGCCCCAGAGCCTGCGATGTCCCTGTTGGCCTCTTACTGGTGGGCCTTTTCTCCCACCTGCCCCTCTTCCCACTGGTGCTGTCCATGTTTGCTGGTGAGGAAGTGCCAGTTCAGGGAAACTTGCTGGGTTGAAATCCTGCTGGTCAATGCCACATCCTGGATTGGCACCTACACAATGTGCCACTGGGCCTGAAAGAGGGAAGGACGCATCTCAGGGGCTCTCCAGCTTCGGGAGCAGAGGGCAGAGGAGCTAGCTGATGACTAAGGAGAGGGAAAAGTTGCCCCATCTCCAAAAAAGGGGAAGAAGCACTATCTGGGGAAGCAAGGAAGGTGAGGATAAACTGGAGCAAGTTCCGCGGAGGATCCCTAGGATAGTCAGGGGCCAGGGCTCTGGCCGTGGGAGGAGAGGCTGAGGACGCAAGGCTCGCTTAGCTAGGAGAAGAAAATGCTTAGCGGGGATCGAATAGCAGCCTCCCAGTGCCTACAAGGAGGCTACGGCGATGGCTGGAGGATGAGCGCTGTGGTCAGAAATTGAAGAGGCAGTTTGTGACTGGGTACACGAACCAAAATGATCACCCTGAGGGTGCCAAGCATGGAGCAGAGGTGCTGAGAGGCTGTGAAATGTCTGTCCTCAAGGTATTTTATGACCCAAAAGGACAAAGCACTGATGAGGTGGTGTGAGCCTGCTTGAAGCAGGAGGATGCACTCTCTGGCTCCCTGAAATGCCTTCCACCCAGAAGGGTTGTTGGAGGGTATGTGGGGAGAGGCATGCAGAATGTGAGTTTTGTAGGGGAGAGTGGAACAGTGAGCACAGGTATGCCCCTTTCTCCTTCTAGAGGAGCTGGGGCTGCAGCAAGAGCTGGTCAGCAGGCTGAGCAGAGCCCCCAGAGGAGCAAGAAGCCTCCAGTGAGGAGGCCACCCAGAGAGAAGAGCCTGCGCCACTCTGCTCCCCCCAGCCCCTCAGCTGGGACCTCCCACAGCCCTGCCTGATGCTCCCTGGCACTGCCAGCACTCACGCCTCCTTCCCTTTGTCCTTCCTGTGCCCTCACCCGGGCAGGAAAATTGCCTCCCTGCAAAGTTCACCTCCTTTGGGCCTGGGGTGGGTAGCTCAAGGGCCTTGCCTTGCCCTTCTCCCCACAGCTCCTGCCCATAACCCTGGCTGGGGACTTTCTCTTTCACCACCCCAGCTGGCTCTGCAGGCACCGAAGGAAACCCCGGAGCGAGGGGGCAGCCTTGTTGCTTGGCAGGGCGGAGAGGAGCTGCTCTCCAGTGAGCTCAGGAGGGCTGCAACCCTGCCCAGAAATCCAGCTCCCAGGAGGCTGCGGGACTGTAGCCGGTTGTAAAAGTCAGTTCTTTGCTGGCCGAGGAGGGAGACAAGGACGCTTAGCAGAGAATTACCAGGGGAATGAATTCTCCTATTTCACCTGTGCACGTAGCAGTGCGCCAACCCCAGCATGGAGGACCCCGATATAGAGGAAAGCAGGGTTTAGGTTTGTTTACAAAACAGTTGTGTCGACCAGTTCAAATTACTGATGTTAAGGGGTGGGCTAATCAGGTTGACCCTGAGGTAAAAGCTCTTAGTGCTAGGCAGTGTTCGTTCCTCTAAGCAAGTTGTATAGCAGTTAACGCCTTGCCTTTCACAAGCGGCTGCGAGGGCCTTGCCCTGCCCGTGCTGTGCTGCGCTGCACTCCCTCCCAGCTCCTGGCTTGTCCTCCCTCCTGGCGCAGCCCTGCCCTTGCTGCTCCCCAACAGCCGAGGGCTGCCCCCGCCACCATGCAGGGTGCCAAAGAGCCAGAGAAACCCCTCCTCTCCGTGCCTGGCGCCATTCCTGTCCTGCCCAACACTGCTGGGGGGGGAGGTGGTTCCCAGTCGCCCCAGGGCAGGGGTGGCCCATCCGGACTGGGTGGTGGCCAGTCTTAAATGCTGCCAGGTGTCCCAGGAAGGCTCTGGGCAGGCTGAGCTGGTACAGCCTCTTGGTGAGGGTGAGGGACGAGGTGGCAGTGCTGAGGCCTGCATTTTGGGGCTTGTGTTGCTGGTTCCCTGCCCCATCCACAGGCCAGAGCATGCAGCAAACAGGCAGAGGAGACAAAAGCAAAAAAGCGGTATGGGGAGGGCTGGGACGTGGGTGGAGATGTGAGCATGGGGAGTGTGGCCCCAGCCTGCCTGCTGCAGGGGCTGTTGCTCAGGGGAAGGTATTTCACTGCAGATCAAGAGGTCCCTGGCTCAGCTCCAGGTGCCTCGGGGAGGGAGGAGGAACAAGGGCTGTAGGCAAGGGGATTTTACTGTCTCCCTGGGCACCAGGTACAGTGTGGAGCTGAGTCCCATGGCTGCAGCGTGCTCAACTGCAGGGAGCCCAAAAGGGAGCGTGCCCCGTAGTTGGCAGGATTCGGCCCTGCGCAGGGAAACCCCAATGGATTTCTAGTCCATCGCCTTCACCACTCGGCCACAACTACCTGCTCCAGCCCTCTCTGCCCTGCTCATCACATGCCCTGTGCAATGACACCCGGCTCCCTGGGACTTTCAGGGCAATGCTCCACTCCCAGCGCCTTGTCCTCAGCCGCGCATCTGAGATATCCTGCCACGGGGGGATGGTTTCACTCCCCAGCTGCCATCTCGACCGCTTCCAGGGAAGAAGGAAGGCAGCTGCGTGGAGACAACGAGGGTGAGGTGGGATATTAGACCCCACTTTGCTTCTCAGTCTGAGGCACTCCAAGCCTGCCGTGAGCACTGGGGTGAGGACACTCCTGCAGGGGAGATGGTGACCTCCTGGCAGCACCTCCAGCCTCTTGGGGACGTAGGGTGGTGTCAACCCTTGAACAAAGACCATGACTGCCGTGCAGGTTGTTGGTGTGTAGGGGGAATGGTTTGTGAGAGTGGGAGAGATCTGTGAAAGGGTGAGGTAGAGCTGGGCTGAGGAAGAGTGTGGAGGGGCAAAGGGAGAATAAATGGGAGGTGTGGGATGACTTAGAGGGAGACTGGAGAGAGCTTGTTTTGGTGGAATAGGTATGTCCAGAGCTTTCTTCCAGCACTAGCAAGCATTGTGAAATTCCTGAGCATGGACCAAAATATTAAACGGGTCCACAAAAGCGATCATTTCCATCACTAGACGAAGGCGGCTCCGATTCCGTTTTGGCTCTGGAGCAGGAAAATGGCGTTTGTGAGTCAGTGTGGAGGGGGTGCATCTGGCAGTGCCTGTCTGCATGCAGAGCAAGGGTGGGAGGTGGTCGCAGTCGAGAGGGTGAGCATGAGGAGGGGCTTGAGGAAGTGTGTGTGCGGGGGGCTGGAGGGAGGAGGCCGGCCTGTCTGTGAAGTGGAGGAGCCGGAGGCCGGCCAGGCTCTGATCTGGAGGAGCAGGAGGCAGCACTGCACGCAGGTGCGTTAGTGGAATAGTGGCGAGCATAGCTGCCTTCCAAGCAGTTGACCCGGCTTCGATTCCTGGCCAATGCAGACAGACGTCTCTTCAGCCTGGCTCCAGGGTTTCTTCCACCTTCTGCTGGCAGCCTCTCCTGCTCAAAAAATGCCCAGCTTTCCCCTGGGGTTTCAAGGAGGAAAGCTGGGCATTCTCGCCTCCCTGCAGCCTTGAGTCCAAGTCAGACCAGTGCTTTCTGCCTGTTGGGAGGCTTCCAGGCTTGACTCTTCACTGCAGTGCTGGCACAGGAGCCAGGAGAGAGGCTTTTCAGCCCTGGCACAGAGCTGCTCCTCCTGCTGCTGCTGCTGCTGCTGCCGCTGCTGCTGCTGCTGCTGCTGCTGCTGCTGCTGGTTGCACCTGGCAAGAAAAGCATGCTGCCATGGCAGGGTGCAGATGAAGACCGAGAATGCCTAGGCGGTGGTCAAGGGACAGACTGTGCTTCATGAGGCCAGCTATGCAATTTGGCTGGGCGGTGGGAGGCGGCCTGTTCCTTATGTGATGCCTCAAAGGCCTGTCTGATCTGAAGTCACACTGGAGACGCTGACCTACCCTGTCCAGGCTCCGGCATTGCAGAGACACCCTGAAGTTTACCGGAGCTGGATGTAACGATGTTCCTGGTAACTAAGAACTGAGACACCCTCATTTCTCTTGCAGCTTATGGCCTGTGGGCCAAGGGAAACACAAGGAGCCTCTCACAAGTAGACTCTACCTCAAGGGGACAAAGCTTCTCAAGTCTCTGATTCCAGGGTTGCTTAAAGAAAAGAGCAATGATGTTCTTTGCTGTGCTGACAGTCAAAAACCAAGCTGGATGGTGGGGTTGAGGGGGGGGTTTGTGTTAGCACAGTATTTATAGAGTCCCACTCTGTCATCAGCAGTTCTACAAGTAGGTGGAGTTAGGAAGAGGGGATCGTGATTGCACATGCTCAGGTCCCTACTGAAATGCCCACCCTAACCCCATCTTGCAGTCACACTGCCTACGTCCAGCCAGCAAAAGAAGTGTTTTTCTCCTTTCCTCTCCATACCCATCCCCTGGAGTTTACTCCCACACCACCAATGAAAGAGAGAAGTGCCATGGCTGGTTTTCATATGATTTTGTGAACAACAATTGAGAGGACTGAAAAGTTAATTCAAAAGGCATGTATTAACTTTCAGAATGAACAATTTGGCAACTGGCCCACAGGGCCGTGATCACTAGCTTACAGACACATGCTCAAGGACTCTGAGGCTTTTTGGTGCTCTGCTCTACGTTCAGGGAGCTCTATCCGCAGCTGGCGGTAAGCTCAGGACAGAAGCCAGTGCTCTTCCTTGCAGAGCGGGGTAGCTAACTGAGGGAGAACAAACCACCACGAGTCTCCAGCTATGCTGCACAAAGTCTTTAATGAGAAGGAGGAAATGCAGTGGCACAGAACAGAGACCAAGAAACACGGCGCAGGGTTCAGGGAGGCACAGAGAATGGCCCATTTCCCAAGGACAAGCTCCACACACAGCGCTTGCCTTTTCCCATTTGGCTCTACCTGGTGGCAATCGCAGCCCACCAACACTAGTACCTAACTCCGGCACCCTCCCCCCGTCAGCAGGAGGTTCAGCAAAGCAGAAGAGAATGAGCCCTTTCTCAAGGAGCTCAGAGCAAAGCAGAGTCAGAGGAGGCAGGGCAAGGCCTGCCGTGCAGCGAGGAGCAGTGAGCACAGGTCCCTCCTGCCAGGTGGGACGAGGACACCAGCCCATCTGCAAGCCGTGGCCACGCTCCTGCTGCTGCAGGGTCCTGTCTTCCTTCCTGCTCCGAAGGGGATGATCTGCCGGCTTCAGCAGTTCAGACTGCAGCGGGGGGGAGGCAGGCACAGCCCTGAGCCCCCCAGACCAAGGGAGCCCCAGAAGAGATGGGAACCCCCCCGGCGCTGAGGGAGCTCCCAACAGCAGCGGACAGAGAGGATCCCACGGCTGTGCTCTGAGGGAAAGAGGTGAGGATGGGGCCCGGCAGGGTCACCACCACCGGGGAGGCCTGGATGGCCACCGTCGAGTCAGCGCAGCGGGCGACACAGGGCTCACTGCAGCTGCTTGCAAGTGGGGTTGGGCCAGAGGTGCCGCAGGGGCATGGGGGACAGGGTCTGAAGCAAGACATCTCTCGGGGAGGGAGGCAAACCTGAAACACAGAGCAGGCAGGGAGCACGAACCTCAGTATCAGTCTGTCCTTCTTTTCCTCAGCTCTCTCTCTGGACACACTTTGGTTTCTGAACACCCAGTGTGCCTACATCTCCCATGGCCCTCATTGTGCCCTCCGAGTTGCATGGCACAGGAAGGCTGACCCACTTTGGGAATAGGAGCCAGCACAGTGGGTTTAAAGCACCTGTGGAAAGACTGATCATACCCCATCTCCAGAACAAACATCGCTGCATTGCAGAAAGCACTGGATGCACTTGGCCATTTCGTTAGAGACCATCTACTGCAGGTGCAAATTCTGGTGGGCAGACCTCCCTGCAGCTCAGCCCTTTTCATCCCCTTCTGCTTAAAAGAAATCCCCTGTTCCCAGCCCTCCTCAGCCACCCCACCAAAAGGGAAAGGAGGTGACAGCCCTGAAACCGTTCTGTTGCAGGGCCAAGCTGAGCAGCCCAAGTATCAACCTGAGTAGCCACCATGACAGCAGTTCAGCCCACAGGGAGAGATGGAGCGGACTCAGGCTTACCTCGTTCCTTGAGGAAAGGGAGGCCAGAGAGGAGGATGCGGAGCCTGGAGGAGCGCAGGCTTTTATGCTGTGTCCCAGAGCCCCGCGGGGCCACAAACATTCCTTGCTCATGAAGCATCTAAACACCTAGTAGCTGCTGCTTGCGAAGACCTCGCTTGGTGATTAAGCCCTTGCCTCTTTCACCTGAAATGTTGTGCTCCCGCTGTATACCACCAAACATCAAAATGATTCATCTTCGTCTCCGCTTCATAAGGCCAATCAACTCGGAGGTCTCAGGCTAGTGGGCAAGGAGATTTTGAGTGGGTTTGCGTAGTATGGATTGCCTTTGTCACTTTGCCTTCTTCATGGTGAGCACGGCCACCAGTCATGGTCAAATTCAGCTATGAGGGACACCTCAAGTCAGCTCTCAAGTGCTTTCAGTGCAGGCACTCAGGCTAACCCTGAGAGACATTTCTCCAATGGTCATCGTAGACACACGGGACACTGTGAGTATGTTCAAGCAGAACGTCAAGACTGCACAATCCCGTATGGGAGAAGAGACTCGTCTCACCAGGGATGTGCCAAAGCTCAACGGCAAGGAAATTCTGTTGTGGGCTGGAAGGAAGCCCCCTGCGGGCAGGAGTGACAGCCACGAGGATGATCAGAGATGCCTGTGTCCTTCCCTGAATGAGACCCACACCGGAATTGACCTGTTTGCTCAGGCAAGTTCATCCCAGAGGCCCAAGGCCTGGATGGCCTGCTTCTGAGGAGAGGTCAGGGCAGGGAGCCAAAAAGCTCACAGCCCTTCGTCCTGGGTCAGGGATGGGGTGGCCCATTCCATGCATTTCAGATTTCAAAGGGACAGTGCATCAGTCTCCCAGAGCACCTGGGAGTCACGGTGATGTGGAAGAGTTGGGAAAAAACCCTGAACTCCAGGCCAACATGAGTCACCCTGCTGTGGAATTCAGGGACACGGTGGCCCTGCCTCAGGCAGGCCAGGAATACCAGAGCTCACAGCCTCATTTCTCCAAAAGTTCTGCTTTTGTCAAGGGCATTTCCACACAGTTTAGCACCATTCCCGAAACAACTAGTACTTCTATGCAATCTTGTACTGCTGCTGCCTTCCAAGGCATTGCCTTTTGGTGGCTTGCTCAGGGCCCGTGAGACTCAGTGCACCCCAGAATAATGAAGGTTGGAAAGACCGCTGGAAGTCCTCTGCCTCTGCTCCGAGCAGACCAAACTTCCCAGTTCCTCAGGAAACTCTAGGCCTTGTCCTGTTGACTTCTGAACATTGCCGCTGACGGTCAGGTTCTCTGTCTCTCGTGCAGCTCTTCCAGGGCTGCACTGCAAGCCCTGGGGGCTACCAGGAGATGGCAATGGCTCTCACAGCTGAGCCTCCAGGCCCACAAGTGGCCCACCAGGAGACGACAGTGAGGGTGCCAGCACTGGTGAGCAGATCCCAGGGTACAGGGTAAGGTCTGCAGATGGCTTGAATGGAAGTTTTCATGTGGTCCATATAATGACACGTCAAGGATGCCACTCCTCTACCTCATTCTCAGCCGGGTTGTTTCGTCCCACTTTTAAAACCCACCTAGTTCTAGTTTGATCTCAATGAGCCAAGAGGTCGGAGTGGGCTCCATGGCACCATGAAGAGCACAAGGGCTGGTGTGTGCAAGGAATGCCACCTGCTCTGCATTTCATTTTCATGCCAGTGACTAGAAGCCCCTTCTGGAAAGAGGAGAGAAAGTCTGTCCCAACACAGCTTTCACTGCAAAGCCCAGAGGGAGCCTTCACTCCTAATCCTGATTCTTAGTTCCCGTCCACCTCCAGACCTCACCCCATGGCCCTGGGAGCTCCTCACCAGTGCTAGCACCCTCACTGTCGTCTCCTCGTGGCCCACTTGTGGGCCTGGGAGGCTCAGCTGTGAGAGCCCCTGGCTGGTAGGATGGGGACCAGGCCTCAAGGCCCTGCTCAGGTGAAAGCGTACCTGTTTGGTGGATACATGGTTGGCGTGGGTCATCTCAAAAGGTCCTTTGCAACTCAAGCTGTGTGATGAAAGCTGAGGGGAGGGATCGTTGCCCTTCCCTCGGCACTGCAGAGGCCACGTCTGGATTGGTGTGCCCCAGTTTGTGTCCCCAGGGACACCAGGGACGAGAGGTGGCGATGAGCTCTCATGGAGCGGGGTACTGGCAGAGGATCAGGCAGAACGTAAGGGCTGGAGCATATGACGTATGGGGTGAGGCCGAGGACACGAGGTTTGTGGAACCTGGCGGAGATGAGCAAGGTGGGGAGGAGGGGATGGAAGTGCTGTCTCCCACCAGCTACAGGAGGTTATGGAAAGGGTGGAGCCCGACTCTCCTGAGAGGTGCACTGCAAAAGGGCAAGAGGCAACAATCACAAGTTGCAACAAGGGAAATACCAGCTGTCTTTTGGGGAAAAGAAGTGACAGAGCTCGCGGTGCAGCCCTGGAAGAGCTGCTCAAGAGACAGTGACCTCTCTGACAGTGGCAGTGTTCAGGAGTCAACAGCACAAGGCCCAGAGCCTGCTGAGGAACCTGGGAAGTTTGGTCTGCTCGGAGCAGTGGACAGGAGCAGAAGACCTCCAGAGGTCCATTCCAACCTTTGTTATTCTGGGGTACACTGAGTCACACGAGCCCTTGAGCAACCACCAAAAGGCAAGGCCTTGGAAGACAGCAAATGCAGGAGATTGCATAGAAGCACCAGTTGATTCAGGAATGGTGCTAAACTGTGTGGAAATGCCCTTGACAAAAGCGGAACTTTGGGGCTGTGAGCTCTGGTATTCCTGGTCGCCTGAGGCAGGGCCACCGTGTCCCCTGAATTCCACAGCAGGGTGACTCATGTTGGCCTGGAGTTCAGGGTTTTTCCCAACTCTTCCACATCACCGTGACTCCCAGGTGCTCTGGGAGACTGATGCACTGTCCCTTTGAAATCTGAAATGCATGGAATGGGCCACCCCATCCCTGACCCAGGAAGAAGGGCTGTGAGCTTTTGGCTCCCTGCCCTGACCTCTCCTCAGAAGCAGGCCATCCAGGCCTTGGGCCTCTGGGATGAACTTGCTGAGCAAACAGGTCAATTCCGGTGTGGGTCTCATTCAGGGAAGGATGCAGGCATCTCTTTGATCACAAAACCAGGCCGTGGTAGAGCCTGATGAGTGTAAGCAAGGTCCTTGTGGCCGTCATCCCTGCCCGCAGGGGGCTTCCTTCCAGCCCACAACAGAATTTCCTTGCCGTTGAGCTTTGGCACATCCCTGGTGAGACGAGTCTCTTCTCCCATACGGGATTGTGCAGTCTTGACGTTCTGCTTGAACATACTCACAGTGTCCCGTGTGTCTACGATGACCCATTGGAGAAATGTCTCTCAGGGTTAGCCTGAGTGCCTGCACTGAAAGCACTTGAGAGCTGACTTGAGGTGTCCCTCATAGCTGAATTTGACCATGACTGGTGGCCGTGCTCACCATGAAGAAGGCAAAGTGACAAAGGCAATCCATACTACGCAAACCCACTCAAAATCTCCTTGCCCGCTAGCCTGAGACCTCCGAGTTGATTGGCCTTATGAAGCTGAGACACGGATGAATCGTTTTGATGTTCGGTGGTATGTATACCACCACCATTTGACGTATACCACCACCATTTGATGTATACCTGGTGGTATACAGCGGGAGACACAACCATTTC